>NC_091284.1:182676674-182976674 GCF_032444005.1 Ranitomeya imitator
CGGGGAATGTAGCGTTCTGGGTCAATGTACCAGCAGACTCATCTTTCACTGGCTGGGCAATGGGCAGGATGAAGAGGAAACACAGATATAGGCCCAAATAATAAAGTGGGCTAAATGCAGTTCAAAATTGGTAACAGGACTAACCAGGCGGCATTGCTTTGTTCAGTGGAGGACAACTGTAATGAGAGGCTGACACAGTGAGTAGGCCCAAATCAGTAAGTAGGCTAAAAGCAGTTCAAAATTGGAAACAGAAGTAAACAGGCGGCACTGGTTTGTTCAGTGGAGAAGAACAGCAAGGAGTGGCAGACACCGTTAGTAGGGCCAACAAAACAAGTAGGCCAAATGCAGTGTTATATTACCAACTACTTAACGAGAGCCTCAAAATTGAAGCTAAGGAAAGGAAACCAGGAGAACACCTTGGATCAGCAGACACCGTTTCTAGAACCCAAACCCAACTTGTAGGCCTAATGCAGTGTTGTATTAACAACTACATAACGGGAGCCCAAGATAGAAGCTCAGGAAAGGCAAACAGGAGAACACCTTGGAGCGGCAGACACCGTTTCTAGAACCCAACCCAACTTGTAGGCCTAATGCAGTGTTATATTACCAACTACTTAACGAGAGCCTCACAATTGAAGCTAAGGAAAGGCAACCTGGAGAACACCTTGGAGCGGCAGACACCGTTTCTACAACCCAAACCCAACTTGTAGGCCTAATGCAGTGTTATATTACCAACTACTTAACGAGAACCTCAAAATTGAAGCTAAGGAAAGGCAACCTGGAGAACACCTTGGAGCGGCAGACACCGTTTCTAGAACCCAAACCCAACTTGTAGGCCTAATGCAGTGTTATATTTCCAACTACTTAACGAGAGCCTCAAAATTGAAGCTAAGGAAAGGCAACCTGGAGAACACCTTGGAGCTGCAGACACCGTTTCTAGAACCCAAACCCAACTTGTAGGCCTAATGCAGTGTTATATGAACAACTACTTAACGAGAGTCTCAAAATTGAAGCTAAGGAAAGGCAACCTGGAGAACACCTTGGAGCTGCAGACACAGTTTGTAGACCCCAACCAAACTTGTGGCCCCAATGCACTTTTAAAATTCCGACAGGCTGAAAACCTGACAATTGCAGCTCACTTTTTTAAGCGGAGGACAGCTGTATTGAGTGGCGCAGACAGGCACTGCTAGTAGACCTTACACCACAAAGTTTGCTCGCTGCAGGTTTAAAAAAGGTTATATGGGTACACGGGCAGCATTGTTGTGGTCAGCGGAGGATAATTTGAAGGATGGACCGCAGACAGACTTAGTAGGCCTAAAATAAAAAAATAGGCTCAATGCAGGTTCAATTATGTTGCAGGGGTGCACAGGCAGCATTGGTGTGGTCAGCGGAGGACAATTTGAAGGATGGACCGCAGACAGACTTAGTAGGCCTAAAACAAAAAAATAGGCTCAATGCAGGTTCAATTATGCTGCAGGGGTGCACAGGCAGCATTGGTGTGGTCAGCGGAGGACAATTTGAAGGATGGACCGCAGACAGACTTAGTAGGCCTAAAATAAAAAAAATAGGCTCAATGCAGGTTCGATTATGTTGCAGGGGTACACAGGCAGCATTGGTGTGGTCAGCGGAGGACAATTGGAAGTAGTGTCTGACACAGTTAGTACTCCAAAATAATAAATAGATGTTAATGTCTCTAAAAAACAAAACAAAAAAAAAAACAGGTGGCATACTTAGGTACAGGGGTGGGCTCCTGTGTTGACTTTCAGACATTGTTATTTGGCGCAAAGTATTTACTGGTGGAAATGTAGGACAGGGCCCCTGAATATTTCTACTAGCATCATACATTTCAACAATTTGGTATTGTCCGTGCCAGGCATTGGAGGATTTCACCGCATAGACTAAACAGTGGTGGAGCAGTGAGAGATAATTTTGAAAGTGGTAGAGCACTGTTTGAGCGGAGGGAGGGGACACTCTCTCGTGGCCGGCGGTACTGGCCCAGGGCCCCTCATGTTACAACGGTGTGTCTGACGTTGGGTGCGCGCCACCACTGCCAGAGACACTTCATTCTACTATGAGGGACCCAGTGCCAGTGCCGTCGCCCAATAGTGGGCACACCCACCTCTTCAGACAAACGGCACTCTCACGGGTGCTTGCGCCAAGTGTCGACCACGGCCCCGTGGGGGGGAGTCAGCCCATTTAGGGAGGTGTAAACATGTTATATGCTGGACATACAGCAGCTGCAAAATATGAGATTGGAACAGTGAGTAAGACCTGTCCGAAAGCAAGACCTCTTTACAGGAAAGCTAGGTGTCAGCCGGGAAAGGTGGGGCAAAATAATTAGAAATCCATGAGTGGTTCATTTTAATGAAGGTTAGATCATCTACATTTTGGGTAGCCAGACGAGTCCTTTTTTCGGTCAGTATTGAACCAGCAGCAATGAATACTCTTTCTGATAGCACACTAGCAGCTGGGCAAGCAAGCTCCTGCAATGCATATTCGGCCAATTCAGGCCAGCTTGTAACCATACTGGACAAATGTTGTCTCCTGTCACTTTGAATTGATGCTGCAGTACCTGTCCTGTCTGCGGTCATTGCAAAATCACTCCACAACCTGGTCAGAAAACCCCTCTGTCCAACGCCACTTCTGATTTGTGCACCTCTAACACCTCTGCACTGTTGCCCCCTGCAGCTCGTGTGAGAACCATCACCGGCGCTGAGTGCTGGGAATGCCTGAATCAAACGGTCTACAATAGTTGCTTGTTTGGTTGCCAAGATTTCTTCAAGGTTCTCATGTGGCATGATATTTTGCAATTTCCCTTTTTAGCGTGGATCCAGGAGGCAGGCCAACCAGTAATCGTCATCGGTCATCATCTTTATAATGCGTGGGTCCCTTTTGAGGATACACAAGGCATAATCTGCCATGTGGGCCAATGCTCCAGTTGTCAAATCACTGCTTGTGCTGGATTGAGGAGCACTTTCGGGCAAATCAACGTCACTTGTCTCCCTCAAGAACCCTGAACCTGGCCTTGCAACGCCAGCAGTTTCTATTGCCCCCTGAGAAGCTTCCTCATCCAAAAAATACTCATCCCCATCATCATCCTCGTCCCCCTCCTCCTCGCCTGCCACCTCGTCCAGTAAACTTCCCAGATCAGACAATGGCTGACTGTCATCAAGGCTTCCCTCGTCCTCGGCTGCAGACGCCTGCTCTTTTATGTGCGTCAAACTTTGCATCAGCAGATGCATTAGGGGGATACTCATGCTTATTATGGCGTTGTCTGCACTAACCAGCCTTGTGCATTCCTCAAAACACTGAAGGACTTGACACAGGTCTTGTAGCTTCGACCACTGCACACCTGACAACTCCATGTCTGCCATCCAACTGCCTGCCCGTGTATGTGTATCCTCCCATAAATACATAACAGCACGCCTCTGTTCGCACAGTCTCTGAAGCATGTGTAGTGTGGAGTTCCACCTTGTTGCAACGTCGATGATTAGGCAATGCTGGGGAAGGTTCAAAGATCGCTGACGGTTCTGCATACGGCTGAAGTGTACGGGCGAACGGCATATGTGCAGGCAAAGTCTGTGCACTTTGAGGAGAGGGTCAGGTAACCCCAGATAACTTTTCAGGAAGCACTGCAACACCAGGTTTAAGGTGTGAGCCAGGCAAGGAATGTGTTTCAGTTGTGAAAGGGCTATGGCAGCCATAAAATTCCTTCCGTTATCACTCACTACCTTGCCTGCCTCAAGATGTACAGTGCTCAGCTATGAGTTTCTTGCTGCAAGAACTCGGACAGAACTTCCGCGGTGTGTCTGTTGTCACCCAAACACTTCATTGCCAATACAGCCTGCTGACGCTTGCCACTAGCTGTTCCATAATGGGACACCTCATGTGCAACAGCTGCGGATGGAGTGGTCATGCGACTGCGGTCTGTGGACGAGCTCTCGATTCTGCTGGAGGACAAGGAGGAGGAGGAGGAGGGGGGGCAAACGCCTACAGCCAACTGTTTCATAGACCGTGGGCTAGGCAGAACTGTCCCAATATTGCTGTCCCCTGTGGGCCCTGCATCCACCACATTAACCCAGTGTGCCGTGATGGAGACGTAACGCCCCTGGCCATGCCTACTGGTCCACGCATCTGTTGTCAGGTGCACCTTTCTACTCACAGATTGCCTGAGTGCATGGACAATGCGGTCTTTTACATGCTGGTGGAGGGCTAGGATGGCTTTCCTCGAAAAGAAGTGTCGACTGGGTAGCTCGTAGCATGGTACAGCGTAGTCCATCAGGGCTTTGAAAGCTTTGCTTTCAACTAACCGGTAGGGCATCATCTCTAATGAGATTAGTCTAGCAATGTGGGCGTTCAAACCCTGTATACGCGGATACGAGGATGAGTACTTCCTTTTCCTAACGAGAGTCTCTTGTAGGGTGAGCTGGACTGGAGAGTTGCATATTGTGCAACTAGCGGGGGTGCCGGTGGACATGGCAGACTGAGAGAGGGTTGGTGATGGTATTCTTGCTGTTGCCCTATATACAGTGTTTCCTACCACGAACCTGGTGATTCCCTGACTGCTTTCGCCTTGCGACGAAACCTCCACATTTACTGCAGGTGGTGTGGTAAACGGTGGGCTTACAGTGACGGAAGGGATGTAGCGTTGCTGACTAGCTTCATTGTGAGAGGGTGCAACAACGTTAAGGGACGTTTGGTGGTTAGTCCAGGCTTGCAAGTGCATGGTGGTTAAATGTCTATGCATGCAACTTGTATTTAGATTTTTAACATTCTGACCTCTGCTGAAGGTCCTTGAGCATTTCTTACAGATGACTTTGCACTGATCATTTGGATCTTGGTTAAAAAAATGCCAGACTGCACTCTTCCTGCTATCGGATACCTTTTCAGGCATTGCACACTGAGCTACTTTAACCGGATGGCCATGCTGTCCTACAACTGTTTTTGGTTTTGCCACATGTTTTTGGCTAGATACGGGCCTGCCAGATGGAACCTGTTGCGATGTTGATGCCTGCTGCAGCTCCTCCTCCTCCGCTTCAGAGCTACTGCCGGCTGCACCCTGTTCCCCCAATGGCTGCCAAACGGGGTCAACAACTGGGTCATCTATGACCTCCTCTTCTATGTCCTCTGCACCTTCCTCTGTGTCACCGTGTAAGCCGGTGCTATAGCGTTCGTGACGGGGCTCCAAAGTCTCATCAGGGTTATATTCTGGCTCAGTACACTGCGAGAGCAATGTTGTGATCTGAGTCAAAGAACAGCATAATAATCTGGCTGTGGCTGTGCATCTGTGCACTCCATGTCCGATTCATCTTGTAATGGGCATGGCCTGTTAACAATTTCCCTTTCTATCCCAGGCACGGTATGTGTAAAGAGCTCCATGGAGTAACCCGTTGTTTCGCCTGACGCATCCTTCTCTGTTGTTCTGGGTGAAGAACACAAGGAAGCGACTTGTCCCTGACCGGGAACATCCACTGACAATGCGCTGCTTTTACATTTTGCACTTTCCAAAGAGGAGGCAAAAGAGCTAGAGGCAGAGTCAGCAAGGAAAGCCAAAACTTGTTCCTGCTGCTCCGGCTTTAAAAGCGGTTTTCCTACTCCCAGAAAAGGGAGTGTTCGAGGCCTTGTGTAGCCAGACGATGACGCTAGCTCAACAACTCTAGACTTAGGTGCTATATTGCTTTTCCCATGACCACTACTACCATCATTACCAGCTGGCAATGACCGCCCACTGCCATGACCTCTTCCACCAGACTTCCTCATTCTTTGAAAAATGTCACCAAACAAACAGTATTTGGTACTGTAAAACCAGTTAGAAGGTGTACGCAAACTTGTGGTGAATTTAAATCTCACTTTATAGGTGTGTGAGACTGCAGGGAAAATCAGGCCCACTGTATAACAGTACACAGCTTCAGTGGCAGACAGTGGCTGACAGATATGCCACTAACAGGACTGACGCAGATGCACACAATGGCAATAACAATCTCCCCCTTTTTTTATATGGGAGACTAGTGAATAAATCTGGCCCACTGTTGAGCAGTATATTTTCTGTGGCAGAAAATGACAGACAGATGCCACAGACAGGACTGGCACAGATGCAGATTTGCCAATTTTAATCTCCCCTTATTTTTTTTTATGGGAGACTAGTGAATAAATCAGTCCCACTGTATTACAGTATAGTTGCTGTGGCAGAAAATGACTGACAGATACCACAGACAGGACTGGCACAGATGCACAGATTAGGCAATATTAATCTCCCCTTATTTTTTTTTTATGGGAGACTAGTGAATAAATCTGGCCCACTGTTGAACAGTATATTTTCTGTGGCAGAAAAAGACAGACAGATGCCACAGACAGGATTGGCACAGATGCAGATGTGCCAATATTAATCTCCCCCTTTTTTTATTTATTCTGGGAGACTAGTGAATAAATCTGGCCCACTGTTGAACAGTATATTTTCTGTGGCAGAAAATGACAGACAGATGCCACAGACAGGACTGGCACAGATGCAAATTTGCCAATTTTAATCTCCCCTTATTTTTTTTTATGGGAGACTAGTGAATAAATCAGGCCCACTGTAATACAGTATATTTTCTGTGGCAGAAAATGACAGACAGATGCCACAGACAGGACTGGCACAGATGCAGATTTGCCAATCTTAATCTCCCACTTTTTTATTTTTTCTGGGAGAATAGTGAATAAATCAGGCCCACTGTAATACAGTATATTTTCTGTGGCAGAAAATGAGTGACAGATACCACAGACAGGAATGGCACAGATGCAGATTTGCCAATCTTAATCTCCCACTTTTTTATTTTTTCTTGGAGAATAGTGAATAAATCAGGCCCACTGTGTTAGGACTGGCGGAACGCACCAAGTACAAGATGAAATGGAACTAGGTGCGTTCGCAGTCCGAGGTCCACCGTGCAGGTAAAAACCCTGCTGCTAGTAAGACGGACTATATGGCGGTACTACAAGTATACACACATGGGTTAACTACACCCTGCGTGAAGGAAGCGATCCTGTTGCGTCACAGGACCGCGGTACCGCGCGAGCAAGTAGTCAGCGAACTCAACCCCAACTAGGATTGAAGTCCGATTAGACACTTGCTGGCACAACACCGCAACTGGATGTGTAAGGAAACTAAATAAGAATATAAAGTCACAAGAGTGCGTGCGGTGCCGCACAGACGGACGCCACTAACCACCCAGGCTTGGGTCAGGAAAGCGCAGAGCAAGCGCACAACGCCGTACAGGCGGACACAGCAACTGGTAGCTGTAATGTGTGTTACGTGCTGTTGGATAAGACGGGCACTAGATAGCAAACATACACCTTCCGCGAACAGACATTCAATAGGGAGGGTTATTTAAAGAGCAACTTTCACTCACAACACACACACATATTTACAAGACAATACTAGCGCATGGCTGTGCGGTCATGCGCAGTTTATATAGCTGCAGCACAGGAAACAGCTACAGAAGTTTTGCCCTTTCAGGACCTGCAAAAAGGACCAATGGGATGTGCTGCAGTACCTGAGCATGTGACCCTCGATCTCCAACAGGGGATCTTGCCCTGGGCAAGCTCAGAGTGTGCAAATAAGGACTTAGATCCAGAAACGTCCACTCGCCGCTGCTCAGCACTGGCTTCAATGGCAGAAGCAGGAAAAGCAGCAGTAACTCTTCGCAAAGAGTCAGACTGAGCGAGACGCTGGGATCGACGTCCCTGCTGAGCAGACTCCACTGCGGCTGGAGGAGAATGGGAGACCGCAGCGGAGACGGATCGAGATTCCCCCTGTGCAGCAGAGGAAACTCGACTCCTAACATGCCCCCCCTCCTTGGGCCTCGCTACGTTCGAAGGCAGCAATGAGCTGCGGGGCCCGAATGTGCTCAACAGGCTCCCAGGACCTGTCCTCGGGGCCATAACCCTTCCAGTCTACCAAATAAAAATTTTTTCCACGTACCACCTTGCACCCCAAAATAGCGTTCACCTCATAATCGTCCGTAGACGAACCCGATGTCCCAGCAGATGACTCGGAGAACCGGGACATATACACGGGTTTCAAGAGGGACACATGAAAGGTGTCGGTGATACCCAGGCGTGGCGGAAAGGCCAAACGATAGACCACAGGATTATCCTGCTCGATGACCTTGAATGGGCCCAAGTAGCGAGGATCAAATTTAGTGGACTCAACTCGCAGCCTGATGTTACGGGCGGAGAGCCACACCAAGTCGCCAGGAGCAAAGGTTGGAGCGGGGCACCGATGAGCATCGGCGGAGGACCTCATTCTCTCCTTAGAGGCCCGAATGGCATCCTGAGTGCGGTCCCAAATATCCCGTGCCTCCACAGCCTTGTCTGCCACCCTGGAGTCGGTGGAAGACACGGGCATAGGCACAGGTATCCGTGGATGCTGACCATAGTTGAGGAGGAATGGGGTTTGTCCAGTGGAGTCGGCTACGGCGTTGTTCAGTGCAAACTCTGCCCATGATAGCAAGGATGCCCAGTCATCCTGCCTGGCTGAAACAAAATGTCGCAGGTATGTGACCAAGGTCTGGTTGGCCCTCTCTACCAACCAATTCGTCTCTGGATGATATGCGGAAGAGAGATTTAACTCAATGCTGAGAAGACGACAAAGCTCTCTCCAGAACCGAGACGCAAACTGGGGACCCCGGTCACTGACAATTTTGTCTGGCATGCCGTGTAGGCGGAAGATGTGTCTTATGAACAACGCTGCCAAGGCCCGTGCAGAAGGTAACCGTGGGAGCGGCACCAAATGCACCATTTTAGAGAAATGATCGGTAATAACCCAAATGACAGTACAGCCGCGAGACTTGGGCAAACCCACTACAAAGTCCATCCCGACCATCTCCCAGGGCCTGTCTGCCACCGGCAAGGGATAGAGTAACCCAGATGGCCGTTGTCGAGGAGACTTATTTTTGGCGCATGAGACACATGCCAGAACGTAATCTCTGACATCTCGGACCATATGCGGCCACCAGTACGTCCTCGCCAGTAGCTCAGATGTCCTCTTTGTCCCAAAGTGTCCACCCACCCTGGACGAATGAGCCCAAGAGAGAACCTCCGGACGCAAATTAATGGGCACAAAAGTCTTGCCCGGAGGCACAGACTCTAGCGAAACCGGTGCTACGGTTCTCAAGCTCTCGGAAGGGACAATAAGCCGAGGCTCCTCTTCCTCCTCCTCAGTTGACATAAGGGAGCGAGAGAGAACGTCAGCACGGATATTCTTCTCCCCGGCGAGAAAATGAAGGGAAAAGTGGAACCGGGAGAAGAACAGGGACCATCTGGCCTGGCGAGAATTTAGCCGCTGGGCTGTCTGCAAATAGACCAAATTTTTGTGGTCCGTGTAAACTTGGAAGGGAAACCGCGCACCTTCCAGAAGGTGTCTCCACTCCGAAAAGGCCAACTTCATTGCTAGCAACTCCCTGTCCCCGATGGAGTAGTTTCTCTCCGCTGGCGTGAAGGTCTTAGAGAAGAAGAAGCATGGATGCTTCCGACCTTGAGCATCCTTTTGATAGAGGACTGCTCCAGCACCAATGGACGAGGCATCCACCTCCATTAGGAATGGCTTATCCACATCGGGACGATGTAAGATGGGAGCGCTAGCAAAGTGGGACTTAATAGAAGTGAAGGCCTTGGAGACCTCTTCCGACCACAATTTGGGATTCGCTCCCTTCTTGGTGAGGGCTACCAAGGGAGCTACCAGAGTTGAGAAGTGGGGAATGAACTGGCGGTAATAGTTTATGAACCCCATAAAGCGCTGCACCGCTTTAAGAGAATGGGGCTCTTGCCAGTCCATCACAGCCTGTAGTTTGGCAGGATCCATAGCCAATCCCTGGGCGGAGATGATATAGCACAGGAAAGGTAAAGACTCCTGCTCAAACATACACTTCTCCAACTTTGCATAAAGAGAGTTTGCCCATAGGAGGTCGAAGACTCTGCCAACATCTCTCCGGTGGGAGTCAATATCTGGAGAAAAGATGAGAATATCATCCAGATAGACTACAACTGAGGTGGAAAGCATATCCCAGAAGGTGTCGTTGACAAAGTCTTGGAAAACGGCTGGGGCATTACAGAGCCCGAAGGGCATTACCAGATACTCATAGTGCCCATCTCTGTTGTTAAACGCCGTTTTCCATTCGTCCCCCTCACAGATGCGAATCAGGTTGTAAGCACCCCGCAGATCTAGTTTAGTAAACACCCTTGCTCCCCGAAGCCTATCGAAAAGCTCAGATATCAAGGGCAAAGGATACATGTTCTTAACGGTGATAGCGTTAAGACCCCTGTAGTCTATGCATGGACGTAGTTCCCCATTCTTCTTCTGCACGAAAAAGAACCCTGCCCCAGCAGCTGACACCGACTTCCTGATGAACCCTCTTGCCAGATTCTCTTGAATGTACTGAGACATTGCCTCCGTCTCTGGGAGAGATAATGGATAGACTCGACCCCGGGGAGGCTCAGCACCAGGCAAGAGATCAATAGGACAGTCATAGGGGCGATGGGGCGGAAGGGTCTCCGCCGCCTTTTTGGAGAACACGTCTGCATAAGACCAATATTGCTTGGGGAGAGAGGATAGATCTGCGGGTACCTCTGTAGTAGCAACCTGAACGCTCTCTCGGTGACACCTACCCCCACAAGATTCACCCCATCCCAGAATTCTGCCTGAGAACCACTCGATGTGAGGAGAGTGGTACCGTAGCCAAGGTATCCCCAACAGGACCTCATCAATTCCCTCAGGAATGATGAGCAGAGATATAATCTCCTGATGGGATGGCGACACGGACAGGGTAAAAGGGATGGTCTGATGTGTTATCTGTGAGGGCAGTGTCGACCCATTCACCACTCGTACCGTTACTGGTTGAGGTAGCATAACCAGGGGTATTGCGTGACGTTGGGAGAAGGCAGAAGACATAAAATTGCCCTTCGCCCAAGAATCCACGCAGAGCTCTACCGAGTGGGAGGATGAGCCTAATGTTATTGTCCCCTTAAAGGACAATTTGGAGGCAAACGTCGCCGTGTCTAGTGTACCTCCACCTACTACCACTAGACGCTGACGTTTCCTCGACCGCTGGGGACATCTGGTGGCAAGATGTCCTGACTGCTGGCACACATGACAAGCCTGGAGTGCACGAGCGGTCCGGGACTTAGATCCCGCTTGTGACACTACCATAGGCTCATGGGACTCAGGAGCCTGGACTGGAGATTCCAAAGGTTTGGCGAAGGTGGGAGCCAGCCGAAACCTCTGCCTACACTGGGCTCGCTCTAACCTCCGCTCGTGAAAACGGAGGTAAATACGAGTGGATACTGTTATTAATTCCTCCAGTGTGGTGGGAATCTCCCTAGTGGCCAGGGCGTCCTTAACGTGGTCAGCCAGCCCCCTCCAAAATATAGGAATGAGGGCTTTATCCGACCACTCCAGCTCAGATGCTAGGGTGCGGAAGTGTACGGCAAAATGGCTGACCAAGGACGAGCCCTGAGTCAATGCCAACAGTTGGAGCGCCGTATCATGGGTGACACGAGGTCCTAAAAAGACCTGTTTCAGAGTGCTCAGGAATAACGGAGCACTCTGCACCACATGATCGCCACGCTCCCACAGCGGCGTAGCCCACTGCAACGCCCTGTCCAACAGGAGAGACACGATAAACCCCACCTTTGCCCGCTCTGTAGGGAAACGAGAGGTCAGAAGCTCGAGATGTATAGAGCACTGACTCACGAAACCCCTACAAGACTTACTGTCACCAGAAAATTTCTCTGGTAGCGGGAGGCGAGATAGAGTCGGAACAGGGGTGGCAGTGGACAAGGTAGCTGTAGCCACGCTAGCAGCCTGAACAACGACAGCAGTGACATCCACAGCTGAGGTTGAACGCTCTAGAGCCGCCAACCTTCCCTCCAGCTGCTGGATGTACCGCTGTAAACGCTGATCGTCCGCCATTTACTAGCCAGACCTTGGCGCTAGTATTAAGTTAGGACTGGCGGAACGCACCAAGTACAAGATGAAATGGAACTAGGTGCGTTCGCAGTCCGAGGTCCACCGTGCAGGTAAAAATCCTGCTGCTAGTAAGACGGACTATATGGCGGTACTACAAGTATACACACACGGGTTAACTACACCCTGCGTGAAGGAACTGATCCTGTTGCGTCACAGGACCGCGGTACCGCACATAGAGCGCGAGCAAGTAGTCAGCGAACTCAACCCCAACTAGGATTGAAGTCCGATTATACACTTGCTGGCACAACACCGCAACTGGGTGTGTAAGAAAACTAAATAAGAATATAAAGGCACAAGAGTGCGTGCGGTGCCGCACAGACGGACGCCACTAACCACCCAGGCTTGGGTCAGGAAAGCGCAGAGCAAGCGCACAGCGCCGTACAGGCGGGCACAGCAACTGGTAGCTGTAATGTGTGTTACGTGCTGTTGGATAAGTCGGGCGCTAGATAGCAAACATACACCTTCCGCGAACAGACATTCAATAGGGAGGGTTATTTAAAGAGCAACTTTCACTCACAACACACACACATATTTACAAGACAATACTAGCGCATGGCCGTGCGGTCATGCGCAGTTTATATAGCTGCAGCACAGGAAACAGCTACAGAAGTTTTGCCCTTTCAGGACCTGCCAAAAGGACCAATGGGATGTGCTGCAGTACCTGAGCATGTGACCCTCGATCTCCAACAGGAGATCTTGCCCTGGGCATGCTCAGAGTGTGCAAATAAGGACTTAGATCCAGAAACGTCCACTCGCCGCTGCCCAGCACTGGCTTCAATGGCAGAAGCAGGAAAAGCAGCAGTAACTCTTCGCACAGAGTCAGACTGAGCGAGACGCTGGGATCGACGTCCCTGCTGAGCAGACTCCACTGCGGCTGGAGGAGAATGGGAGACCGCAGCGGAGACGGATCGAGATTCCCCCTGTGCAGCAGAGGAAACTTGACTCCTAACACACTGTAATACAGTATATTTTCTGTGGCAGGAAATGACAGACAGATGCCACAGACAGGACTGGCACAGATGCAGATGTGCCAATATTAATCTTCCCCTTTTTTATTTATTCTGGGAGACTAGTGAATAAATCTGGCCCACTGTTGAACAGTATATTTTCTGTGGCAGAAAATGACAGACAAATGCCACAGACAGGACTGGCACAGATGCAGATTTGCCAATATTAATATCCCCTTTTTTATTTATTCTGGGAGACTAGTGAATAAATCTGGCCCACTGTTGAACAGTATATTCTCTGTGGCAGAAAATGACAGACAGATGCCACAGACAGGACTGGCACAGATGCAGATTTGCCAATTTTAATCTCCCCTTATTTTTTTATGGGAGACTAGTGAATAAATCAGGCCCACTGTATTACAGTATAGTTTCTGTGGCAGAAAATGACTGACAGATACCACAGACAGGACTGGCACAGATGCAGATGTGCCAATATTAATCTCCCCCTTTTTTTATTTATTCTGGGAGACTAGTGAATAAATCCGGCTCACTGTTGAACAGTATATTTTCTGTGGCAGAAAATGACAGACAGATGCCACAGACAGGACTGGCACAGATGCAGATTTGCCAATATTAATCTTCCCCTTTTTTTATTTATTCTGGGAGACTAGTGAATAAATCTGGCCCACTGTTGAACAGTATATTTTCTGTGGCAGAAAATGACAGACAGATGCCACAGACAGGACTGGCACAGATGCAGATTTGCCAATTTTAATCTCCCCTTATTTTTTTATGGGAGACTAGTGAATAAATCAGGCCCACTGTATTACAGTATAGTTTCTGTGGCAGAAAATGACAGACAGATACCACAGACAGGTGGGCTCCCTCTTGAGGTTTCAAGTGGTATGGCTGCTCCTTGGAGTTAGCTGTCTTCAGCTGCTTCCACTGATCGTCTTTTCTGCTCGACTATTTATGCCTGGTTCTGTCCTTCAGCCAGTGCCACTTGTAAATGTTCCTGGTTGGATTCACATCTCTTTGGAGTTCCCTGTTTTCCTGACCAGTTCTGCAAAGCTAAGTTTTTGCTTGCTCTTTTCTGTTCACAGTTTGTGGACTTATCCGTTCTGTACTTCTATGTTTGTCCAGCGTTATCAGTATGAATTAATTCTGTCTTGCTGGAAGCTCTGGGAAGCAGATTTACCCTCCACACCTTTAGTAAGGTGTGGAGATTTTTAGTAAACTCTGCGTGGATTTTTGTAGTGTTTTATACTGACCGCACAGTATTCCATCCTGTCCTGTCTGTCAAGCTAGACTGGCCTCCTGTGCTCATCCTGGCTTCATTCTGTGTATGTCTTTTCCCTCTCCAGTCACAGTCATTATTTGTGGGGGCTAATCTATCCTTTGGGGATTTTCTCTGAGGCAAGATAGCTTTCCTGCTTCTTTCTTTAGGGGTAGTTAGCTCTTAGGCTGTGACGAGATGCCTAGGGAGTGTTAGGAGCATTCCACGGCTGCTAGTGTTGTGTTGAGCTTAGGGACTGCGGTCAGTACAGGTACCACTTCCTTCAGAGCTCGTTCCATGTTGCTCCTAAACCACCATATCATAACAATTTTCTGTGGCAGAAAATGACAGACAGATGCCACAGACAGGACAGGCACAGATGCAAATTTGCCCATTTTAATCTCCCCTTATTTTTTATGGGAGACTAGTGAATAAATCTGGCCCACTGTTGAACAGTATATTTTCTGTGGCAGAAAATGACAGACAGATGCCACAGACAGGACAGGCACAGATGCAGATTTGCCCATTTTAATCTCCCCTTATTTTTTTATGGGAGACTAGTGAATAAGTCAGGCCCACTGTATTACAGTATAGTTTCTGTGGCAAAAAATGACTGACAGATACCACAGACAGGACTGGCACAGATGCACAGATTAGGCAATATTAATCTCCCCTTATTTTTTTTTAATGGAGACTAGTGAATAAATCAGGCCCACTGTATTACAGTATAGTTTCTGTGGCAGAAAATGACAGACAGATGCCACAGACAGGACAGGCACAGATGCAGATTTGCCCATTTTAATCTCCCCTTATTTTTTTATGGGAGACTAGTGAATAAGTCAGGCCCACTGTATTACAGTATAGTTTCTGTGGAAAGAAATGACTGACAGATACCACAGACAGGACTGGCACAGATGCACAGATTAGGCAATATTAATCTCCCCTTTTTTTTTTAATGGAGACTAGTGAATAAATCAGGCCCACTGTATTACAGTATAGTTTCTGTGGCAGAAAATGACTGACAGATACCGCAGACAGGACTGGCGCAGATGCACTGATTGGCAATATAAATCTCCCTTCTTAGGTGTGGGACAGTGCAGAAAAATACAGGCCCACTGTTTTACACTACACAGTTTCAGGGGCAGAAATTGGCTTGAAGATATATATAAAAAAAGGGACTGTACTACAATTACTATCTCCCCACAATAATCTAAGAAAAGTATGGCAGGCGGCTATAAAAAGGACTGCTGCACACAAAAGTGTGGACAAACAAACAAGATAGCTGTGCAGAAAGGAAGGAGCAACAGGATTTGTGCTTTGAAAAAAGCAGTTGGTTTGCACAGCGGCGTACAAACAGCAATGCAGCTATCAGGGAGCCTTCTAGGGCAACCCAATAAGCTACAGAGCTGATGAAGAAAAATCTAGCCTCCACTGTCCATGCAAAGAAAAGGTGGTGTTCGACAGTGGAAATCACTACAGCACAAGCGTTTTGGGGATGAATGCACCCTGCCTAACGCTATCCCTGCTTCTGACGAAGCTGCAGCAACCTCTCCCTATGCTCAGATCAGCAGCATTAAGATGGCGGTCTGCGGGAACGCCCCTTCATAGCCCCTGTGATGCCGCAGAAAGCAAGCCAATCACTGTCATGCCCTTCTCTAAGATGGTGGGGACCAGGACCTATGTCATCACGCTGCCCACACTCTGCATCCACCTTCATTGGCTGAAAAATGGCGCTGAACGCGTCATATAAAACGCAACTTTGGCGCGAAGGTCGCCGACCGCGTGGCCGACCCCACACAGGGATCGGGTCGGGTTTCATGAAACCCGACTTTGCCAAAAGTCGGCGACTTATGAAAATGACCGATCCGTTTCGCTCAACCCTAGTGGTGAGTTCTCCTTCAATGGAAGTCTTCAAATAGAGGCTGGACAAACATCTGTCTGAGATGGTTTAGTGAATCCTGCATTGAGCAGGGGGCTGGGCACGAAGACCCTTGAGGTCCCTTCCAATTCTATTATTCTATGATTATATGATCCTCTAAACTATAGGTGAGCTTGGAACTAGATAACTCTAGCACCCCACTTCATAACTTCCCGTGGTTCAGTCCAAAGAACTGAGGTCAGGTTAGCTCTGAGGCAGACTTATTAAAGGCTTCATTGAGGTCTTGGGATCATCGACTAGTATAGGCTCGCTCTCACTGGGCAGTGGACAACTCATACCCCTTTTCTTCAATCCGGAGTTCCCTAATGAATGGTTCCAAAACATTTTCTTTGGTGGAAGGCAACTGAGGATACAGGATACCCATTTTTTTCAACTCACATTTCTGATGACTTTTTACATTAAATTCCACCATTTCATGGCTGAAGAATTTCTATTTAAAATCATTCCTGTCCTCACGTGGCAGAGCAAAGACTTTTCTTCTACCCCTACCCAATTCGAAAAGCTTTTCCTGTTGAACTTTCCACCCCACATACCATCTCCCTTGTGTATGCTCTATTGAACCAAAGTGACTATACCAATAGACCAAAATATACTTATAAATGGATGGAAGAATTAGGAGTTGGCATCTTAGAAACAGATTGAAATAAGGCATACCCATTGTAGCACAAATTCTTGCTTGTGCAGCACAAGAGAAAAAGAATAAGATACGTACTCGATAGTATCACTGTCCAGCAACTCTGCATGCCAGTTTCCCTCTGTTTGTAGTGGATGTTGGTGTTATGACAGTGAGAGAGGTACCATGGTGCTTATATGGCGGAGTTGCAATAAATTAAAACCATTCTGGAATGCTGTTTTCTCTGTTTATCGAGCTATTACCGGTAGTAGGGTAGCCAACTGTCCTCAGGTGGCTCTGTTGTCTATTCTCTCAGGGTCTGTCAAATTATGTGCTCATCTTCCTTTTCTCCTTCCTCCCCTTCACTGACCCTATTCCCTCCCTATTCACCCCTCCTCCTCTTTATTTTTACTCTCCTATCTTCTCTCTATTTCACTTTAATTCTCTCTTTCTCCACCTTTACTTCTCTTGGTTCAGGCTTTTAATCATAGTAGTAAGACCGGGATCCCGAATGTAATTGAACATGTAGTAATGTAGTTTCTTTTTTCGTGTATGGTCGTTTTTTGTCACCTATGTGCGTAAAAACAATATAATAAAAACATGTGTCCGTAAAAGTAGAATTTATATTTCCTATTTCTATATTAGGGCCCCATTCTACATCCACACAATGATTATATGTATTACTTTTTTCCCACCATCTTATCATCACTTTTTTCACTTTTGATTTCACAAAATCCCAAATTATTGTTTTTATTGGCATCATTTCACACAAGCATATGTGTACACCATTAGAAATGTATAATCATGTTTTTCTGTTATTACTTCTTTACACGCTTTTATATTATACACTTTTTTACATTGTACCCTCTTGATCATTGTTTTATGGTATTCCCACTTTAATTCCTGGTTTAAACACAATCATTAAACTCATGATGACATATAATTAGCTTTTTATTGCAAGTAAATACACTTATCAGGATTTTTTTTTAATATTCACTTTATTGCATATTCACTTTTCATCCTTGCACTTTATTATGGGTATTTTTCTGTCTACAGCCAAACACTATATTGTCCAAGACCTTGCCACTATGATGGTTGTGGTGTGCTTTGACCACTACTCAGTGCATGTCATGGACTCATCACAAACTGTAACTCATGTCACACTTCGCAGACATAGACCACGCTCTGGGCAACATGGTTGACATCAGTGTGTTCAAAGATAGCAGTGGCCATCTGTCATTTTTTATGTTGCTATGTGTATGGTTGTAGTTATACATACATGTTAGCCACCTTAGGGAGAGACCCAATTTGGCTAAATGTAGCGGGACGAAAGAGACCGAAAAGCCCTACATAGTGGATGCTTTCCTGAAACGGAAAGTACTTGCAAGCAGCATAATAGTTAGTAATTTGCAGCCACAAACTTTACAAAAAACCTCTTCTGACCTCACCACTTAACTCTCTGATAAAGTTGATGCAAAACACGTGGTAAGTGGTTGATTAGTCGTACATTCTATGGGTAGGGATAGTACAATTCTGATCATAATTTATTTTGTGCATATTTTTATATAAATATTAATTTTCAATGGTCTCTGACTGTTATTCACTAACAACAATGCTATTATAAATATCCGTAAATGGAGATAACAGCTGACCGCACCACCGTAATATGTGTAAGCTGTGTCCGTCCACTAGCAGCAAGGAGTAAAGCCTGCAGTTGTCGGGTGCTATAGCCGGGAAACAAGCCGATGAATCCACAAATGCAGAGAAAAAAGAAGTAGAAACTACCATAGCCAGTATATATATATATTTCCTGCGTGGTGTCGTATCTTGCTTTTATCCATATACTGGCTAAGGTAGTTTCTATCTCTGGTTGAGTGGGTTCCCCACAAATTCTTCCACAGCGCACTGGTCACTTTTATAGAGCACTCTATATAGATTATTGCCTATATTGGAACGTGTATATACACATAGTACCTTTGTGTTCTGTGGACTCGTTTAAACTTAAGAGAAAAAAGAAGGCAGCACTCACCGATCTTCAGAAGCAGGTGTCTTTATTTACTCACATAACATCTTCACGGCCGGGAGTGCAGGGGTACAGAGTGTGGCGGGGACTGATGACGGCCGTTTCGCGCCTACCTGGCGCTTCTACGGGTCAGTAAATGAGCGCACGCTGTGCTAGGAGATATAGGTGAGCGGAAGTAAAAACCTCCCCCACCGCATCACCCGCACTGCATATACGCCCACTACAATAAACGTGATGTTTAAAACCATGAATACACATTAAAAACACAAATATTTACAAATCGCTATGATAATTAAGCTGATAAATCATCAATGGGCAAACATTCTCGTCAATATTTGTAATCGCTCACCTCTGCCGCCTATTTTAACCAAGTGAATGAGACAAGCTATTACCATTCCTTATTTATGTTATGGACCTTCTAGTGCCAATGCATGGGAGGCCAAAAACAGAGGGGGCAAATTTGTGCTACCATAATAACCATCTAATGTACTAGTATATTTCACATTAACAGTTTAATGTACATATAGTAATAGAGAGAACCGCTGACCCTAGAGTCACAGGAATATAGACATGTCGACCCGGTCATTTAGACCTAACGGGCCCGTGGCACCTGTCTGTAGAATCCATTTTGCCTCTCTCTTCAATAGCATGTTATGTAAATCCCCCCCCCCCCACCCCTGGGGGGTAGAGTCACTTTCTCAATTCCTGCAAAGGTCAGAACATTGGGATCTCCTCCATGAGTGTCTCTAATATGACTGATGAGGCGAGGTACTCTTTTCCCATACTTACCGATTTAAAATGTTCGCGGAATTGTATGTACAGGCACCATATGGTCTTACCTATGTAAAAACGTCCACAGGGACAGTATATCACGTACACCATGTTTTTTGTCTTGCAGGATATAAAGGTATTGACTGTCTGACTGATTGGGCCTATATAGAAACTTTGGCCTATAATGTGATAGCGACAGTATGGACAATGGCCACAGCGGTAATTACCTTTAGGAGCACTTTTTTCAAGCCCATTATTGGTGTCTACAAATATTCGATTACGGACCAACACGTCTCTCAAACTAGTACTACGCTTATTAGATATAAGCGGACCTCTCATTACTATCTCTGACAAATCTCTATCTTGTTGCAAAAGATGCCAACTTTTCCTAATACCGGCGCGTATTTGTTGGTCCATTGGACCATACTGAAAACAGAACGTAAAACGTTTTTCACCTGGGTTCTTTCTTACGCGATTTCTACCCTCACTGTTGGTTCTCAAAGTGGCTTCTTGCAACAATGACTGGGGATACCCTCTTTTTTTGAACCTTTCACAAAGTTCTACTGATTGTGATTCAGTGCCTTCCCGTGTGTTGTTTACTCTATGTACCCGTAAAAATATTAATTTTCAATGGTCTCTCACTGTTATTCACTAACAACAATGCTATTATAAATATATCAAGAAAATATGCGGCACTCACCCCAAATTCTGCAGTGGAAAGCGTGAATTTTAATGGAAAACTTCAACAGATAAACATCCGTTATAACATAAGGTAAGCAGGAGGGTGCGGTGTTGGAGCTTGGACGACGGCCGTTTCGCACAGCAGGTGCTTCAACGGGTCCAGATGATCTGGACCCGTTGAAGCACCTGCTGTGCGAAACGGCCGTCGTCCAAGCTCCAACACCGCACCCTCCTGCTTACCTTATGTTATAACGGATGTTTATCTGTTGAAGTTTTCCATTAAAATTCACGCTTTCCACTGCAGAATTTGGGGTGAGTGCCGCATATTTTCTTACTTATGAGTACAAATGAACTATTAGTTTTCAGCTGCTGAGCACCTCATACCCCGGAGTAAGCGTGACGCCTAATACTCTGGATCCCATCTCAAGTCCTGAATGCTGTATATGGTATCGTTCTAGTGCCGTCCCATTCTATAGCTCTATGTGGATTATAAATATATCAAGGACAGAAGCTAATCAGATTAATATCATATATTCTTTATTGGTACAAAACACATAGACGATATAAATTAAAATAGGGGAAAACAAATACAGAGGCTACTACATATCTCAGAATTGTAGCAAACGGCCATTCCAGCATTCCCAACCTGTTTCAGGAAGGTACCTGAGAATGTATAGTATAATGATAAATACTGTCTAAACAAAAGAGGACAAAATCCTAAGATTATGTATCAATACACACATGCACTTATTTATTGTCAAAGTGTGAAGACACTCCCAGGTTAAATACAGATTTAAAACATCAATGTTTAGCAACCTGAGTAGTAGTACTGGGCCCAACGTGCGTTTTGCGTTTGACTTCTTCCTTGGGCACCAATCCCCCAAGGAAGAAGCTAAATGCAAAATGCGCATTGAGGCCAGTACTACCACTAAGGTTGTGACAAATTGGCTATTTAATTCATCATGCACCATATTCATGCTTTGCTCATATTATACCAGTTTAATGTATTCAAATGTTTGATGCCTTGCATGAGCTGCTGGTGCACACTACTTAAGTATAATTTTTCGCACAGCACCTTATGCTGTACCTTGCTCTACAGCACTTTATTTTGCAACATGTGGTAAATACTTTGAAGATGAAGCATTCTCTCTATTATAGTATATGTACATTTTAGTGAACATGGGTCGGCTCTGTCAATAGGATCTCTGTTCAGTGATGGATTAGAGTTAAACAATGATGCTTCATAGGTTTTTTTGATACAGCTTGGAAGTGCCCCTAGTACCTTGATTGGTCACAATTATTAGTTTATATAAATATACATAGCACAATATTTCTATCATGGACACTCAATGCTAAATTTATATTCTAGCAACCAGAGAGATCCACAGGCAGTTTTTGAGGATAATTATATATCTAACAAATCCAATCCTTTTTTAAAACATATTCGTTGTTATCTAAAATTTGTGGACAACAATGTGGATAATATACGTTTTACTTTGTGTTATGGTAATAATAATCTGGAATTTTTAGATATCAAACTAACAATAAAAGCATGGGCAATCACCACACAGGTTTTTAGGAAACCCACAGCCACAACCACGATGCTTCATTTTAATTCCACGCATCCTTTGCACACGAAAATAAGTTTACCGTACAGTCAAATGGTAAGATTACGGAAAATCAATAATAATGATATCATTTTCAATCAGCAAATTGAGGAATTAAAATCTCGTTTCCTTAAAAGAGGATATGCTCTATCTCTTTTAAATGCAGCACAAGAACGTGTAATGAAATTGTCGCAATTTGATCTTTTAAATAAAAACAAAAATAGAATCCAAAATAATAAAGTTAAAAATCAAGATAGAGGATTCACTTTTTGTTTCAAGCATAGTCCTATTGATAGAATTATACATACTGCCATTAGAAAGAATTGGCATGTTTTAGAGTCTGACAAAGACCTTAACAAAATTTGTGCATTAAAAACTCAATTTCATATAAAAGGACACTAACCTTATTGACTTGGTAGTGCAGAATCGGCTTTTGTCACCTCAAGAAAATTGGATTACTGAGAATTCCCCAAAGGGTAATTTTAAATTCAGCAATTATAATATTTGTCATTTACATGTAACCAAATACCCTCTGCAAATTGGTCCCATCCAGCATCAGGTACGCGATTTCATCAAGTGCAAAACTAAATTTGTGGTGTATATTTTATTTTGTCCCTGTCCGTTCTTTTATATTAGTAAAATATTAGATTAGAAATATATTAGATTTCATGAACAATTTCGATCCATTATAACAGGGAAGGGATCTCTGAGGCCAATAAACCACATGCAAGAAAACCACAATTCCAATCCTCAATTATTACAATTTGCAGGTCTCGAAACGGTTAAATATCCACCGCAGAGTGGTGATCACAATAAAGTATTGATGAGACATGAAGCAAAATGGATTATCAGGTCCAAAGCACAAGGTAATTACCAAAATATTAGTCCAGAGAATTTAATGCAATGGCACTTCAAAGCAATTATCACAACAAAATGTCCAACTGTGATTAGACAGTGGAAATAACCAACGAGAACCATAAGATTCAATACAAAGATGAACTTTTATTAATGATCATTAAAACACAAGTACAGAACAAATTTACTCAGAAATACACAGTATGGGGCACCCAGATATGAACACAGACCAAAATTCAGGGATAAATTACTTGCTCGAATCAGGATTAGCATAGATAAGATGAATAAATACCTATATGGCAAGTATGCAAGCACAATGAGGCATTTACTTATAAATGGGATGGAACCCAACCAGTAAAGATAGTATGTGAATATAAAAGGGAAGGTCTAAACAACGTCCAAAGGAATCAAGAGACCCTAGATCCTAATCACAATGGTGGCCCAGCATAGAAAGTATAGCCAAATATGCACCACAAAATTAAAGTATATACCTGAATTTAGATGGTCATGGGTTAATGTGTATGGTCCAGTGATTTCCCCCTCGGTTACGGTTATCGTTATGGCAGATGTTGAGTCCTTATATATCTCCATCCGCCATGAGGACAGCTTGGAGGCAGTATGTCTGTTCCTCAGTTCCAGTTCTCTGATAGCTCTCTTTCTGAATTTATTCTGATTCTTCTAGAATTTTTGCTAACCCATAATGCCTTCATCTACAAAGGTCAGACATGTTTGCAAATCCAAGGCACTGCAATGGGTGCCTCCTGTGCCTCATCTTATGCCAACTTATTTTTGGGGTCATGGGAGAGTAACATCTTTCATAATCTCATAATAATGAGGTACATTGATGACGTCCTCTTCCTTTGGGAAGGCACCCACTTTCTGAGTAAGTTTGTTCTGTTCTTGTGTTTTAATGATCATTAATAAAAGTTCATCTGTGTATTGAATATTATATTTCTCTTTGGGTATGTCCACTGTCTAATCACAGTTGGACATTTTGTTGTGACCAAAGCATAAGGTCCAAGAGAACTTAATGATAGATTGGATTTATCTGTATTTCCTTAAGTGAATAGATCTTGTATTGTAATCAGCTACTGTAAGTAATTACGGTTTTAATAATTTGTTTTCATTTTGTTTTACTAATGTTTTTTAAAAGTAATTTTGTCATCTACTATATAATTGTCTAAGGGTCACTTCTGTCTGTCTGTCCTTCTGTCACAGTTATTCATTCGCTGATTGGTCTCGGCAGCTGCCTGTCATGGCTGCCGCAACGAATCAGCGACGGGCACAGTCCGGAAGAAAATGGCCGCTCCTTCTTCCCCGCAGTCAGTGCCTATCGCCCGCATACTCCCCTCCGGTCACCTCTAACACAGGGTTAATGCCGGCGGTAACGGACCGCATAATGCCGCGGGTAACGCACTCCGTTACCGCCGCTATTAACCCTGTGTGTCCCCAACGTTTTACTATTGATGCTGCATATGCAGCATCAATAGTAAAACGATCTAATGTTAAAAATAATTAAAAAAAAAAAAAACCTTATTCTCACCTTCCGCCATCGCGTCCTCTCCTCGGCATTGCAAGCGGTAGGTTCCGCTTCCAAAAATGCTATGGGAGAAGGACCTTCCATGACGTCATGGGCATGTGACCGCTCATACCAATCCTGGGACCGGACACTGCACACAAGCGCTGGAACTACAACGGGCTCTTCGGATGTGAGTATTCTTTTTTATTTTTTAACCTGTTACATGTTATGGACCTGGTGGTTAGGAGCACCCGGCACGACCTGATAGTTAAACTCACACAGGACAAGCTCTGGGATGTGGGAGCTCTGCTGACCGCAACCCCTAATCCTATCACACACTAGAAATAGCCGTGGAGCGTTCCTGACACTCCCTAGATGCCTCTTCACAGCCTAAGAGCTAGCTAGCCCTAGAGATAGAAAATAAAGCCTACCTTGCCTCAGAGAAATTCCCCAAAGGAAAAGGCAGCCCCCACATATGTTGACTGTGAGTAAAGATGAAAGTCACAAACGCAGAAATGAAACAGGTTTCAGCAAAGGGACGCCAGACTTACTAAACAGACAGAGGATAGGAAAGGTATCTTTGCGGTCAGCACAAAAAACTACAAAAGACCACGCAGAGTGTGCAAAAAGACCTCCGCACCGACTAACGGTGCGGAGATGCCACTCTGCATCCCAGAGCTTCCAGCTAGCAAGGCAAAATCATGATATCCGGCTGGACAAGGAAACAATGAACAAATAATAACTAGCAGTAACTTAGCTTCTGCTGGAGTAGACAGGTCACCAGAAAGATCCAAGAGCGAACTGAACCAATGCAGGAACATTGACAGCAGGCATGGAGTAACGATCTGAGTGGAGTTAAATAGAGCAGCCAACCAAAGGATAAACCACGTCACCTGTGTAAGGAACCTCAGAAGCAGCAGCTCCACTCACAGCCACCAGAGGGAGTCCATGGACAGAACTCGCCGAAGTACCATTCATGACCACAGGAGGGAGTTCGACAACAGAATTCACAACAGTTACATACATGACTGGGCAATATACTACCTGGCTGGGCAATATACTACGTGTCTGTGCCGTATACTACGTGACTGGGTAATATACTACATGGGCTGTGCTGTATACTATGTGGCTGGGCAATATACTACGTGACTGGGCAATATACTACGTGGCTCTGTGCTGTATATTATGTGGCTGTGCAATATACTATGTGACTGGGCAATATACTATGTGACTGGGCAATATACTATGTGACTGGGCAATATACTACATGGCTGGGCAATATACTACGTGGCTGGGCAATTTACTACGTGGCTGGGCAATATATTACGTGGCTGGCCCATATACTACGTGACTGGGCAATATACAGGTCCTTCTCAAAAAATTAGCATATAGTGTTAAATTTCATTATTTACCATAATGTAATGATTACAATTAAACTTTCATATATTATAGATTCATTATCCACCAACTGAAATTTGTCAGGTCTTTTATTGTTTTAATACTGATGATTTTGGCATACAACTCCTGATAACCCAAAAAACCTGTCTCAATAAATTAGCATATTTCACCCATCCAATCAAATAAAAGTGTTTTTTAATAACAAACAAAAAAACCATCAAATAATAATGTTCAGTTATGCACTCAATACTTGGTCGGGAATCCTTTGGCAGAAATGACTGCTTCAATGCGGCGTGGCATGGAGGCAATCAGCCTGTGACACTGCTGAGATGTTATGGAGGCCCAGGATGCTTCAATAGCGGCCTTAAGCTCATCCAGAGTGTTGGGTCTTGCGTCTCTCAACTTTCTCTTCACAATATCCCACAGATTCTCTATGGGGTTCAGGTCAGGAGAGTTGGCAGGCCAATTGAGCACAGTAATACCATGGTCAGTAAACCATTTACCAGTGGTTTTGGCACTGTGAGCAGGTGCCAGGTCGTGCTGAAAAATGAAATCTTCATCTCCATAAAGCATTTCAGCTGATGGAAGCATGAAGTGCTCCAAAATCTCCTGATAGCTAGCTGCATTGACCCTGCCCTTGATGAAACACAGTGGACCAACACCAGCAGCTGACATGGCACCCCACACCATCACTGACTGTGGGTACTTGACACTGGACTTCAGGCATTTTGGCATTTCCTTCTCCCCAGTCTTCCTCCAGACTCTGGCACCTTGATTTCCGAATGACATGCAAAATTTACTTTCATCAGAAAAAAGTACTTGGGACCACTTAGCAACAGTCCAGTGCTGCTTCTCTGTAGCCCAGGTCAGGTGCCTCTGCCGCTGTTTATGGTTCAAAAGTGGCTTTACCTGGGGAATGCGGCACCTGTAGCCCATTTCCTGCACACGCCTGTGCACGGTGGCTCTGGATGTTTCCACACCAGACTCAGTCCACTGCTTCCTCAGGTTCCCCAAGGTCTGGAATCGGTCCTTCTCCACAATCTTCCTCAGGGTCCGGTCTCCTCTTCTCGTTGTACAGCGTTTTCTGCCACATTGTTTCCTTCCAACAGACTTACCATTGAGGTGCCTTGATACAGCACTCTGGGAACAGCCTATTTGTTGAGAAATTTCTTTCTGGGTCTTACCCTCTTGCTTGAGGGTGTCAATGATGGCCTTCTTGACATCTGTCAGGTCGCTAGTCTTACCCATGATGGGGGTTTTGAGTAATGAACCAGGCAGGGAGTTTATAAAAGCCTCAGGTATCTTTTGCATGTGTTTAGAGTTAATTAGTTGATTCAGAAGATTAGGGTAATGGGTCGTTTAGAGAACCTTTTCTTGATATGCTAATTTATTGAGACAGGTTTTTTTGGGTTATCAGGAGTTGTATGCCAAAATCATCAGTATTAAAACAATAAAAGACCTGACAAATTTCAGTTGGTGGATAATGAATCTATAATATATGAAAGTTTATAATTGTAATCATTACATTATGGTAAATAATGAAATTTAACACTATATGCTAATTTTTTGAGAAGGACCTGTACTACGTGGCTGGGCAATATACTACGTGGCTGGGCAATAAACTACGTGACTGGGCAATATACTACGTGGCTGGGCTATATACTACGTGGCTGGGCAATATACTACGTGGCTGGGCAATAAAGTATGTGGCTGGGCAATATGCTACGTGGCTGGCCAATATACTACTTGACTGGGCAATATACTACATGGCTGGGCAATGTAGTACGTGGCTGGGCAATATAGTACGTGGCTGGGCAATATAGTATGTGGCTGGTTAATATAGTATGTGGCTGGGCAATATACTATGTGACTGGGCAATACACTACGAGGACATGCAATTTCTAGAATACCCGATGCATTAGAATCGGGTCACCATCTAGTCTACTATATAATTGTCTAAGCGTCACTTACGTCTTTCTGTCTGTCCCGGATATTCATTGGTCGTGGCCTCTGTCTGTCATGGAATCCAAGTCGCTGATTGGTCGTGGCAAAATGCCCACGACCATTGCCATGACCAATCAGCGATGGGCACAGTCCGGTGGCAACATGGCCGCTCCTTCCTCCCCGCAGTCAGTGCCCGCTCCATACTCCCCTCGAGTCAGCGCTCACACAGGGTTAATGGCAGCGCTAATGGACCGCGTTATGCCGCGGTGTAACGCACTCCATTAATGCTGCTATTAACCCTGTGTGACCAACTCTTTTGCTATTGATGCTGCCTATGCATAGTAAAAAGATCTAATGTTAAAAATAATAAAAATAATAAAAAATCATCATATACTCACCTTCCGGCGCCTTTCCCGCTCCTCGCAACGCTCCGGTGACCGGTCCATGCATTCCGATCTCGCGAGATGATGACGTAGCTACGTCATCATCTCGCGAGACTGCAATGCACTCGTGAGACTGGAGCGCGCGAGGAGCGACGGTAAACGCTTCCTGGATCCAGTGGCCAACGGAAGGTGAGTATATAACTATTTTTTATTTAAATTTTTTTTTAACAGGGATATGATGCCCACATTGCTATATACTATGTGGGCTGTGCAATATACTATGCGGGCTGAGCAATATACTATGCGGGCCGAGCAATATACTATGCGGGCTGAACAATATACTACGCGGGCTGTGCAATATACTACGCGGGGGCGGTGCAATATACTACGTGACTGGGCAATGTAGTACGTGACTGGGCAATATACTACATGACTGGGCAATATACTATGTGGCTGGGCAATATACTACGTGGCTGGCTGGGCAATATACTACGTGACTGGGCAATAGACTATGTGGCTGGGCAATATAGTACATGACTGGGCAATATAGTACATGACTGGGCAATATACTATGTGGCTGGGCAATATACTATGTGGCTGGGCAATATACTATGTGGCTGGGCAATATAGTACATGACTAGGCAATATAGTACGTCACTGGGCAATATACTACGTGGCTGAGCAATATACTATGTGGCTGGGCAATATACTACGTGACTGGGCAATATAGTACGTGACTGGGCAATATACTACGTGGGCTGTGCAATATACTACGCGGGTTGGGCAATATACTACGCGGGCTGTGCAATATACTATACGCGCTGGGCAATATACTACGCGGGCTGTGCAATATACTACGCAGGCTGGGTAATATACTACGCGGGCTGTGCAATATACTACGCGGGCTGTGCAATATACTACGTGACTGGGAAATATACTATGTGAGTGGGCAATATACTACATGGCTTGGCAATATACTACGTGGCTGGGCAATATACTATGTGGCTGGGCAATATACTACGTGACTGGGCAATATACTATGTGGCTGGGCAATATACTACGTGACTGGGCAATATAGTATGTGACTGGGCAATATACTATGTGGCTGGGCAATATACTATGTGGCTGGGCAATATAGTACGTGGCTGGGCAATATACTACGTGGGCTGTGCAATATACTACGTGGACATGCATATTCTAGAATACCCGATGTATTAGAATCGGGCCACCATCTAGTTAACCTATAAAAGGAAATGACATCACGTAATTACATACCTGGACTCGTTGAAGCGTCAAGCACACAAATCGGCCGTCATCTGTCTGTGTTCACTGCATTCCTCCACACACCTGCCCAACCCCCCGATCTCCTTATTTAAACCTTGGATTGTACAATAAAGGACTCTGGTCATACAGAAATCCGGTGATTGCTGCATCATTTTCTTCATTTTTTTTAATTTATATTCTGCCTACATCATAAAACAGTTCATTATTTCTACTCATTGATTATTCAATATTTATTCTACAATTCCATTGTATTTATATTAATAGCAATATCAATTTGTTCTATGGGTCTGGTGCAATATTAGTATTATGTACATCTTTCACCTTTTTTTTCATTAATGAGTTTACTCTTTTTAATCACTGCATATTTCTGATTGTTTACATTTCTCTATTATGTCTTTTAATTATTTTAACGCATTGCGATGCCTATTAGAATTAATATCAGGGGCCGCTTAATATCAACCACTTTATGTTATCGCCTTTCAAGCCATATTGATATAGCTAACCTATTCTAATGCAAATACTTTCATCACTTTATTAATTAGCTATTATTTCTCATGTAAATGTTCTTATCAATGTTTTCTTCTTTTGATTTTATCATCTTTTTGTTATAGCCATTGTTCGAATAAAGATATTTTTTGATCAATATTTTGAATTAATTTTTGTTTATTTATTAATACATTTTTCCTAAAGTAGGTTTTAAACAAAAAAAAGGCTGTCACTTGACAGATATATTAGACATTTTGTGTCCCAGAGTCTTAAGGTAAAAAAAATCAAAGAATGCTCACAGTTATTACAAATGAGAGAACACCGGCACGTTTTTTCATTTTGCCTACACTCTAAGGCTATGTTCACACACAGCGTTTTATCTACTCTGCTTAACTATTGAAGTTATTTTACAATTCAAGTAAAATAGATGTAATTTCATGAAAACTCATGTCCATTGTGCATCTGAAGACACGTTTGAACTGTGCATTTTTAGTGCATTTTCTTATCTTTAAGCTTCAATGGAGAGCCTGAAAAAATCAAAAGAATCAAAAATTTTCTGTATTAAAAAAACATATTAAAAATTTCTGCTCCAAATCCACACCAAAACTGCATAAAAAAGGTGAATAAGCAAGAAAAATGTCATAATGAGAAAAGATTGTTTTTTCCTTATATTGATGCAGACTCCTGCTGGCAAAAAAGTAGCAGAAGAAAGACGAGTCAAAAAGGCTGCATGTGAACATGGCTTTACTTTACCTTTTATCTGTTTTTTAGGCTAGCGTAGTAGGTTTGTAGAATATACAAAATGTGTTTTAATTTTCTACTGAAATACTGGACAATGTGACCTTAAGGACAACCACATGGTCTAAAGCCCCCGTCACACAAAGCGAGATCGCTAGCGAGATTGCTGCTGAGTCACAAGTTTTGTGACGCAACAGCGACCTCAGTAGCGATCTCGCTATGTGTGACACGTAGCAGCGACCAGGCCCCTGCTGTGAGATCGCTGGTCGTGTCGGAATGGCCTGGACCTTTTTTTGATCGTTGAGGTCCCGCTGGGTAGCACACATCGCTGTGTTTGACACCTTACCAACGACCTCATGACAGGATGTCCCTCATTGAGGTCTGTTAATCGTCATGAAATAGCTGCCATGTGACATCGTTGTACAGGTCGCTACAGGTCGCCGCATCGCTGCTGCGTCATTGGGGAGATCGCACTGTGTGACATCTCACCAGCGACCACATAGCGACGCAGCAACGATCCCTGACAGGTCGTATCGTTGTCGGGATCGCTTTAGCGTCGCTAAGTGTGACGAGGCCTTTACAGCTTCCAATATATTTTTAAACTTAGCCCCCATGTGAAACTAGCAGAAAAAAACATGTATGCTTTCATATGAAATTGAAGATATTCTGAGGCCCCATACACTTATTATGGCTCTATAAAATTAAAAGAGCCTATGCAGAGCTGTAATAAAATTTTACATTCACTTTTAGACTAGCTTCAGAGAATGTGTTTACTTCACCTACCTTCATTTCTACTTCAGTGAAGGTTACAATATAATTACACCACTATATGAACAGACTCCTCGTTTTTATTCAGCATGACAAATTATTTCAGCATGGCTAATTATTGGAAATATGACTTAATCATCATTTCACTGAATAATCCTAAAATGATTATGTTTTACCCTAGAGATCTCATACTAGATGTTCTGTGCATCAATTTCTATCTTAATAAATATCATTAAACGCTGTGTAAACTATGGGTTAAAATGTGCATAACTTTACATGAATCCAGTTCAGTGCAGTGTAAAATATGAAGCCGAGCAAATCCCGCAAGGCCAGTTTATTTTCCTAGACTAAATAACCTTAGTTCAAATTTTACCTCCAGTGAAATCCCCACATGCCTTAAATAAAAATGAAACAACTTTCACGTCATAGAAAATAATGAATAATGGGACGCAATGGACAGACTAATCCAAGGGTTATAGTCTCCTGCTGCCTTGTATAGTCTCAAGTTATGGGAATCGAAAACATCTGCATTTTTTATATTGCCATGTGTATGGATTGCTCATATAGCAAGGTTTTTTTCTGAAGACACCTACAGGACAAGTTATATTAGCTAATCAATTAGTTAATTGTTGTGGATAGAGAAGACAAGGCACTATTAAAGATATTTCTGCAACATTTTTTCAAACTGAGTGTTTTTGGTTTTACTATTCTCTTTTGTGTCTTCACTATTAAAGATAGTGTACGCATATTAGAAAAAAGCAGGTATTTTAGCGAGTGGATGCCTGAATATAAATCAATGGAAACAGTATATGAAAGCTTGGCCGGATAGATGAAGGACCATGGTCTTACTGAAAGGGCTGCAAGTTGACTTAAATTGTCTGAGAAAGTATAAAGGGGTGGTTTCTATGAGATTTTTGACCACAAACAGTATCAATACAAGTGTTATTGGACAAAAGACAAGACTCATGACACAGACAAGTTGAACCCAAAGAATAACTGCTGTGCTGACAACTTTAGATTCCAGACTCATTCAGAGGCAGTTTAGGCATGGGCACGAGTAAAGCGAGATCCACGCTTAGGCAGACTCACTGATATTTTGCAATGAAAATGTGAAGACATTACTACTTGCAGCAAAATAGTGTAGCAGAACATGGGTTATTAGTCAGGCAAACCAAATTATATAAGACTTTTAAAAAAGCCTTTGTGACTGTGATACTGTCTTATCTGAGTGAAACCTGTATATAAGACTATGCCAGCTGCGAATTTGTTGGTACTCTGCAGGGAAATTAAACAAGAAGGCCAATCAAAAGCTGTGAATTCTTTAAGGATCCAGGAGAGAAAGAGGCAGAGGCATCAACCAAAATATCTGGATGGGTCCCCTGATTTTCTGAAGGTTTTAATTGTGAGCAAATTGGTCATTTTGAAAAGGACTGTTCTCAAGTCATTGATACACCTATGCAGCCTGAAGCCTACATAAGCGCATAAGATGTGGGCAACCCAAATGTCTGAGACTACCCTTATCTTCCAGATTATTAAGTGGACACATGGAAAGGCAAATCAATAAAACACTTGTCATTGATTCCAGCATAAATTATATCAGATAAGGTTGAATTGAGGGTGGAGGACTTACATACACACAAGACAGAAAAAAATACTAAACCACTCAGAGTCAGGCTACCTGACATGCAAAAGATTATGGTGAGATTTTTAGGTTCTCAAAATTGCCTTGTCAATCTACTTGGGTCAGATATTTGGGATGCTATACAAGCTGTTACTGAATATACTCAAAATGGGGTTCAAGTGACCAATGCCTTAATTGTCAAAGAGCTTGCAGTTCTGAATGCAAGATTAATTCTTTCCAAACCATATCCAAAAAACAACCTTTGCTGGACATAGCACTCACGCAGATCACACGTATGCTGTGGGCATCTAGTAAGATAGGCATTGGGCGTATTTCAGTTCCACCTGTTAAAGTGCAGGATAAACCCAACACCACACTCCGATGCCTATATCAGTATCATCTTAGCACTGGGCAGTCAGAAGCCATATCACTACAAATTGGAGAGTTCCCAAAGACAAGGGCAATCGGAAAGTGTGTGTCCCTTTGTTTCTAGGAAAGAAAAAGAATGGTGAAGGACAGCCAAATAACTTTAGGTTAAGTCATGATTTGAGAGCTGTTAATAAAGTCATAGTAGTTGTAACTCCTGTCGATCCTAATCCACATACACTTCTCTCACAAACTCTTCTAACTAAAGGTACCTTCACACTCAGCGACGCTGCAGCGATACCGACAACGATGTCGATCGCTGCAGCGTCGCTGTTTGGTCGCTGGAGAGCTGTCACACAGACAGCTCTCCAGCAACCAACGATCCCGAGGTCCCCGGGTAACCAGGGTAAACATCGGGTTATTAAGCGCAGGGCCACGCTTAGTAACCCGATGTTTACCCTGGTTACCAGCGTAAAAGTAAAAAAAACAAACACTACATACTTACCTACCGCTGTCTGTCCCCGGCGCTCAGCTTCTCTGCACTCCTCCTGCACTGACTGTAAGCACAGCGGCCGGAAAGCAGAGCGGTGACGTCACCGCTCTGCTTTCCGGCTGACCGACGCTCACAGCCAGTACAGGAGTGCAGAGAAGCAGAGCGCCGGGGACAGACAGCGGTAGGTAAGTATGTAGTGTTTGTTTTTTTTACTTTTACGCTGGTAACCAGGGTAAACATCGGGTTACTAAGCGCGGCCCTGCGCTTAGTAACCCAATGTTTACCCTGGTTACCAGTGAAGACATCGCTGGATCGGTGTCACACACGCCGATCCAGCGATGTCAGCGGGAAGTCCAGCGACGAAATAAAGTTCTGGACTTTCCTCAGCGACCAACGATCTCCCAGCAGGGGCCTGATCGTTGATCGCTGTCACGCAGAACGATTTCCTTAACGATATCGTAGCTACGTCACAAAAAGCAACGATATCGTTAACGATATCGTTATGTGTGAAGGTACCTTAATTCTGGTCTGCCATAAGACCAGTTACCACGTCCAGTGAGTGCTTACACAATCCCACAGGGAGTATCAGAGGCTCAGTGCTTTCAGCTTATCATACCTAGACCCTGTTATTCAAGGGGCACATTGTGTGTCCATACTGGTGAAACTGCACTAACATTGTATTTGACCACCCATTTAACATTGTCCCACATGCAGTTCAACATCTTTCCGCTGGCAGACTCACCTGCTCACATTACTCTCAAAAGATGCACAGTTTTAAATTCAGCCACTCTCTTTTCTATGGGTTCAGAAGAGAGGAAAAAATCAGAACTACACAAAGCACTTGATTGCCTTGAATTGATGAACAATGAATCACATGGTTGTGAAAATTTAACCAGTGTTCCTCTTGCTAACCCATCTTTTTAGTTTCTCTTAAGCGGCAGCAGATTTTATGAAGATGGTCAATACAGAATTGGCTATGCGGCTATCACACACCATGAGGTAATTGTGTAAAAAATGCTCACTCCAGGATGCTCAGTACAAGAGGTTAAGCTGATGATAGAGATGGGCGAACTCGAACAGTAAAGTTCGGTGTCTGTACCGAACACCTATTGCTTAGGTATGGACTCCGAACAGGGACATCTCCATGAAGTCTATTTTATTGTTCAAGTTCAGCACCTCAAACATCAGGTATTTCCCATGCTGTCATCTGCATGACAACAACAGAAACACCGGCGGCTCCGATTGGTAAGATTTTTACCGCCAGTCACAGAGTTGCGGTTCCCACGCTGTCAGATGTCAGCATATGCCAGTAGCTGTGACTGTGGGTCACAGACGTCGGCTAATGAGAGAGTACTACTCCCATCAAGGATAATAGAAAAAATTGAAGTCCGCCTTAACACAACTGGATTTTCCTTTTCTTTTTAAAAAACAAAAATTGTGCATACAAAAGAAAAATTTACATGGTTGACATGACCCAGTCGACGCATTTCGACTGCATTAAGCAGTCTTACTCATGAGGTAGACTGCTTAATGCAGTCAAAACGTGTCAACTTGGTCATGTCGACAATGTAAATTTTGAAGACCAAAATCCAAAAGGGTTCAAACCCCTCCTGATGGCATTGCTATTGAGCTCAAGATACTCCTGCACCATTCCTCTCCAGTCATTCACTGGGTGTCAGACTTGAACTTTGTTCTGCTGTAGCATGGGATGGTCTAAAAAATTTGTGAAACTACTCACAGACATTGCTTCTACCACTTACACTGTTGCTGCTGCTAATGTTATTGCATTGATGACTCGACGTTCCCAGGGTTGGAAGTCTGGAACTTCGATGCACATGTATTTCTCACTGCTGTTTTGGGGAAAACCACTCTTAAGATTGTCTACATGCATATTTCCATACTCCAGCATGTGCGCGTCCCTTTCCAGGGGGCATCTGGCAAAATGTACTCTTTTCCTGTGGATCTAACAGAGTAGCAACCCAGTAGTCAGCCCTATTTCTAATCCTTACAATACAGTCATCATGTGCAGCAAGAAGACGCTCATGTGTTGGGCACTTCCATGAGGTCCACCTTCAATAACATTTTGTCTGGTACCTTGAGCTCTCCTTGATCTCTGTAATCCACTCTCCCATGGCACTTGCCTGTGTGACAACAGCGTGAAACTTAGAGATACTGTTATCCATTCCACATCCTCCTCTGCTTCCTCCTCTCCCTCTGGAACCATCACCTCCTCCTGCAGACTATTCAAAGTGTGCTCCAGCTTGTAGATGACCAGAATAGTGATGCTGATGATGGCATCTTTAGCGTAAACCATCTTAGTAGCCATTTTGAAACTGTGCAGAACGATGCACAGACCCTTCATCTGTTCCGACTCCACAAGCGTGATTTGCAACACATCAATACTGCATTGGCCCAGGCAATGCAAAATTACATACTACACCAGAACTTGTCGCTGCTGCCACAGTTGTTCCAACATGTGCAGAGTGGAATTCCGGTTAACCAGTAGGCTGGTTTGCCATTCTGGACACTGTCTCTTTATGAGGTAAAAACTCTGGAATGCTTCAACCTATCCTATTGATTCTGAGAATTTTTTTTCATGACTTATTGTACTTCATGAAAGTGGTAACATTTATTTCATATGACTTGTGTTTGTGAAAAAATGGAAATTTGGAAAAAATGTTGAAAATTTCACGAATTGTTAAACTTTGAATTTTCATGCCCTTAAATCACAGAGATATGTCACACAAAATCATTAATAGGTAACATTTTTCACATCTCTACTTTACATCAGCACAATTTTGGAACCCAAATTTTTTTGGGTTAGGAAGTTATAAGGGTTAAAAAATGACCAGCAATTTCTCATTTTTACAACAAAATTTACAAAACCATTTTTTTAGGAACCACATCACATGAAGTCCCTTTGAGGGGTCTATATGATAGAAGATACCCAAAAGTGACACCATTCTAAAAACTGCAAACCTCAAGGTGCACAAAACCATATTCAAGAAGTTAATTAACCCTTCAGGTGCTTCACAGGAATTTTTGGAGTGTGGAAAAAAAATGAACATTTAACTTTTTTTCGCAAAAAATTTACTTCAGACCCAATTTTTTCAATTTTTACAAGGGTAACAGGAACAAATGGACCCCAAAATTTGCTGTATAATTTCAGCTGAGCATACCGATACTTAACACCTTCATGACCTTGGGATTTTTCGTTTTTCCGTGTTAGTTTTTCACTCCCCTCCTTCCCAGAGCCATAACTTTATTTTTCCGTCAATTTGGCCATGTGAGGGCTTATTTTTTGCGGGACGAGTTGTACTTTTGAACTACATCATTGGTTTTAGCATGTCGTGTACTAGAAAACGGGAAAAAAATTCCAAGTGCGGTGAAATTGCAAAAAAAGTGCAATCCCACACTTGTTTTTTGTTTGGATTTTTTGCTAGGTTCACTAAATGCTAAAACTGACCTGCCATTATGATTCTCCGGGTCAGTACGAGTTCATAGACACCTAACATGACTAGGTTATTTTTTATCCAAGTGGTGAAAAAAATTCCAAACTTTGCGAAAAAAAAAAAATTGAGGGCTTATTTTTTGCGTGCCAAGATGATGTTTTTAATGATAGCATTTCGGTGCAGATACGTTCCTTTGATCGCCCGTTATTGCATTTTAATGCAATGTCGCGGTGACCAAAAAAACGTAATTCTGGCGTTTTGAATTTTTTTCCCGCTACGCTGTTTAGCGATCAGGTTAATGTATTTTTTTAGTTGATAGATCGGGCGATTCTGAGCGCGGCGATACCAAATATGCGTAGATTTTATATTTTTTTATTGCTTTATTTTGATTGGGGCAAAAGGGGGGTGATTTAAACTTTTATATTTTTTTTATTTTTGAACATTTTTTTCAACTTTTTTTTACTCTTGCCATGCTTCAATAGCCTCCATGGGAGACTAGAAGCAGGCACAGCACGATCGCCTCTGCTACATAGCAGCGATCTGCTGATCGCTGCTATGTAGCAGAAATGGAGGTGTGCTGTGAGCGCCGACCACAGGGTGGCGCTCACAGCCACCGGCGATCAGTAACCATAGAGGTCTTAATTACCTCTATGGTTACAATGGAGACGCATCGCCGACCCCCGATCATGTGACGGGGGACGTCATTCCCGGCCGGAAGCGGTAGTTAAATGCCGCTGTCTGCGTTTGACAGCGGCATTTAACTAGTTAATAGGTGCGGGCAGATTGCGATTCTGCCCGCGCCTATTACGGGCACATGTCAGCTGTTCAAAACAGCTGACATGTCCCGGCTTTGGTGCGGGCTCACCGCGGAGCCCTGCATCAAAGCAGGGGATCTGACCTCGGACGTACTATCCCATCCGAGGTCAGATAGGGGTTAATATAGGGGAGAAAACTACTGTTTGGGTGAAGGGAAGGAGCAAATTTGACTTTTTGAATGCAAAATTTACTAGAACAATTGGCGAACGCCATGTCGCATTTGGATAGCCTCTAATGTGCCTACAGATTGAAAATCCCCCACAAGTGATGATATTTTGGAAATTGGACCCCTCAAGGAATGTATTTAGATGCGTGGTGAGCACCTTGAACCACAAGGTGCTTCACAGAAGTTTATAAAGTTGAGCCATAAAAATTAAAAAAAAATCTAATTTTCCTCACAAATATGTTTTCAGCACAAAATATTGCATTTTCATAAGAGTAACAGGAGAAATTGCACCATATAATTTGTTGTGCAATTTCCCCTGAGTATGCCAATTCCCAATATGGGGGAGAAAACTAGTGTTTGGGCATACGGCAGGGGTCGGAAAGGAAGGGGTGTCATTAGAATTTTTGAATGTAAAATTTCCTGGAATGATTAGCGGATGTCTTGCCCTATTTGCAGAGCCCCTGATGTGCCTAAACAGTGGAAACCCCCCACAAGTGACCCCATTTTGGAAACTAGACCCCTGAAGGAATGTATTGTGGTGAGCACCTTGAACCCCCAGGTGCTTCACAGAAGTTTATTACGTTGAACTGTAAATATTAAAAAAAATCACATTTTCCCCACAAAAAATGTTATTTTGGCCCTAAATTTAGGATTTTTATAAGGGTAAGAGGAGAAATTACACCATACAATTTGTCGTGCAATTTCTCCCGAGTACACTGATACCCCATATGTGAGAGAATACTACTTTTGAGGCACAGTTTAAAACTCAGAAGGGAAGAGGCGCAATATTGGAGTTCAGATTTTGCTGGAATGGTTTGAGGGTGCCATGTCACTTTGGCAGAGCTCCTGAGGTGCCAGAACAACATACACCCCCTATATGTTAACTCATTTTACAAACTACACTCCCCAATTAATTCATCTAGTAGTGTAGAGATCATATTGACACCATATGAGCCTCACAGACTTTTATACCACTGAGCGGTGAAGAAAGAATAACTTACATTTATACCATTAAAATGTTGTTTTATCCCCAAATCTTTTCTAAGGGCTAATAGGAAATTGTTTTATAACAAACCTAGGTTCATTTTTTCCTGAGTGCGCCAATACCCTACATGTAATCGGGAAATATTTTTCAGGCACTGTGCAAAGTTCAGAAGGCAAGGAGCTCCAGATTTTACTGTTATGGTTTGCAGGTGCCATGACCCACTGGGAGAGCCCATGAGGTGCCAGAACAGCAGAACTCTCCCCCCCCATAAGTGACCCCATTTAACAAACTACACCTCTCAATGAATTCATCCAGGGGTGCAGTGATCATATTGACATTTTACCACTACAATTTAGTTTTAGCCCCAGATTTAAAATTTTCACACAAAAAGTGGTTAAATATGGCACCAAAATTTGTCCCACAATTTCTACTGAACGTGGCAATACCCCATATGTGGCAGTACAGTACTGCTTAGCCATACAGAGAGACTTGGGAGAAATGGAGCAGTATTTGCCTCCTGGAGCACAGATTTTCCTAGAACAGTTTGTGGATTCCACATACAAAGCCAGGGCTGCCACTAGCAATTTCAGGGCCTCATACTGGCAAAATTTTCGGGGCCCCCTTGAGACTCTGCCCAGGCTCCACCCCAGCCCCGCCTCCACGCTCCACCCTTCGAACTGTCCACAGTCCCACCGTTCTCTCTTGGAAAAACGCCACTTCTCACCTATCACACATTAATAGTCCCCATTACCAGATCACACATACTGTATAGCCAGCAGCTTTTGTTTTGGCCAAAAGATTTTTTAAGCTGCCACCATAACATGGTAGACACTTTTAGCCGGGCCCCACTCTGCTGTAACCTATTAAATAGTTGTTAAAATATGCAATACAGTTTAGGTATATTTTTATTTATTTTTCAATTTTTAAAATGACCAATAATATCACATACAAGGAACAAATGCCGCTACACCATGTCAAGACCACATATTACAACCACAGTGATCGAATAATATCACATACAAGGAACAAATACCGCTACACCATGTCAAGACCGCATATTACCACCAGTGACCGAATAATATCACATAAAAGGAACAAATACCACCGCACCATGACCAGACCAAGTATTACCACCACAAACTGACCAAATAGCACATACAAGGGACAATTACCACAACACCATGTCCAGACCACTTATTACCACCACATAGTGACTGAATACTACAATACTGATCAGTAATTTAAAAAAAAAACACAATACTATCACCATAAGTGCCATTATACACAGGAGATCTGTATATAGTATACAGTGTATCGTGTCAGTGTATAGGTAATTGTTATGACCTGGTGGTTAGGAGCACCCGGCACGACCTGATAGTTAAACTCAGACAGGACAAGCTCTGGGATGTGGGAGCTCTGCTGACCGCAAGCCCTAATCCTATCACAAACACTAGAAATAGCCGTGGAGCGTTCCTGACTCTCCCTAGATGCCTCTTCACAGCCTAAGAGCTAGCTAGCCCTAGAGATAGAAAATAAAGCCTACCTTGCCTCAGAGAAATTCCCCAACGGAAAAGGCAGCCCCCCACATATATTGACTGTGAGTAAAGATGAAGTCACAAACGCAGAAATGAAACAATCCAATACAAGAAATGAGGGCACTCACCAGTCTTCACCGTGATTCGTACTTTATTAATAGATACAACTTGTTAAAAATCCATGGCCGGAGTTGAAGCGCAAGCACAGCGCGAAACGATCGTCATCCTGACCCTCCCTGCTCACACGAGCTACGGCTCATTCAACTCCGGCCATGGATTTTTAACAAGTTGTATCTATTAATAAAGTACGAATCACGGTGAAGACTGGTGAGTGCCCTCATTTCTTGTATTGGATCGTATTGAACACTGTTTTTTCTGGGGAGCACCCGAAGTCAGGATTCGTTGGAGTTGTGCTTCTATTTGTCGGATCTGTTGACACAGCCTGTCAGATGTTTTAAGCCATCGAGGATAGTGCCGCTCGGCGTGTTGTTTCTCCGGCTCTTGCAGAAATGAAACAGGTTTCAGCAAAGGGAGGCCAGACTTACTAAACAGACAGAGGATAGGAAAGGTATCTTTGCGGTCAGCACAAAAAACTACAAAAGACCACGCAGAGTGTGCAAAAAGACCTCCGCACCGACTCACGGTGCGGAGGTGCCACTCTGCATCCCAGAGCTTCCAGCTAGCAAGACAAAATCATGATAACCAGCTGGACAAGGAAACAATGAACACATAATAACTATCAGGAACTTAGCTTCTGCTGGAGAAGACAGGTTACCAAAAAGATCCAAGAGCGAACTGAACCAATGCAGGAACATTGACAGCTGGCATGGAGTAACGATCTGAGTGGAGTTAAATAGAGCAGCCAACAAAGGATAAACCACGTCACCTGTGCAAGGAACCTCAGAAGCAGCAGCATCACTTACAGCCACCAGCGGGAGTCCATGGATAGAACTCGCCGAAGTACCATTCACGACCACAGGAGGGAGTTCGACAACATAATTCACAACAGTACCCCCCCCTTGAGGAGGGGTCACCGAACCCTCACCAGAGCCCCCAGGCCGATCAGGATGAGCCAAATGAAAGGCACGAACTAGATCGGCAGCATGAACATCAGAGGCAAAAACCCAGGAATTATCTTCCTGACCATAACCCTTCCACTTGTCCAGGTACTGGAGTTTCCGTCTCGTAACACGAGAATCCAAAATCTTCTCCACCACATACTCCAACTCCCCCTCGACCAACACCGGGGCAGGAGGATCAACGGAGGGAACCATAGGCGCCACGTATCTCCGCAACAACGACCTATGGAACACATTATGGATGGCAAAAGAAGCTGGAAGGTCCAAATGAAATGACACAGGATTAAGAACTTCAGAAATCTTATCTGGCCCAATGAAACGAGGCTTAAACTTAGGAGAGAAAACCTTCATAGGAACATGACGAGATGACAACCAAACCAAATCCCCAACACGAAGTCGGGGATCAACACAGCGCCGGCGGTTAAAGAAACGTTGAGCCTTCTCCTGGGACAATGTCAAATTGTCCACCACATGAGTCCAAATCTGCTGCAACCTGTCCACCACCGTATCCACACCAGGACAGTCTGAAGGCTCAACCTGCCCTGAAGAGAAACGAGGATGGAAACCAGAATTACAGAAAAAAGGAGAAACTAAAGTAGCTGAGCTGGCCCGATTATTAAGGGCGAACTCAGCCAAAGGCAAGAAGGACACCCAATCATCCTGATCAGCAGAAACAAAGCATCTCAGATATGTTTCCAAAGTCTGATTAGTTCGTTCGGTTTGGCCATTAGTCTGGGGATGGAACGCCGAAGAAAAGACAAATCAATGCCCATCTTAGCACAAAAGGACCGCCAAAACCTCGAAACAAACTGGGAACCTCTGTCCGAGACGATGTTCTCTGGAATGCCATGCAAACGAACCACATGCTGGAAAAACAATGGCACCAAATCAGAGGAGGAAGGCAATTTAGACAAGGGTACCAAATGGACCATCTTAGAGAAGCGATCACAAACCACCCAAATGACTGACATCCTTTGAGAAACAGGGAGATCAGAAATAAAATCCATGGAAATATGCGTCCAGGGCCTCTTCGGGACCGGCAAGGGCAAAAGCAACCCACTGGCACGAGAACAGCAGGGCTTAGCCCGAGCACAAGTCCCACAGGACTGCACAAAAGAACGCACATCCCGTGACAAGGAAGGCCACCAAAAGGATCTAGCCACCAAATCTCTGGTACCAAAGATTCCAGGATGACCAGCCAACACCGAACAATGAACCTCAGAGATAACTCTACTAGTCCATCTATCAGGGACAAACAGTTTCTCCGTAGGACAATGGTCAGGTCTATCAGCCTGAAACTTCTGCAGCACGCGCCGCAAATCAGGGGAGATGGCAGACAAAATTACCCCCTCTTTAAGAATACCCGCCGGCTCCGGAACACCCGGAGAATCAGGCACAAAACTCCTTGACAGGGCATCAGCCTTCACATTTTTAGATCCCGGAAGGTATGAAACCACAAAATCAAAATGGGAGAAAAAGAGCGACCATCGAGCCTGTCTAGGATTCAACCGTTTGGCAGACTCGAGATAAGTCAAATTCTTGTGATCCGTCAAGACCACCACGCGATGTTTAGCTCCTTCAAGCCAATGTCGCCACTCCTCGAATGCCCACTTCATGGCCAACAACTCTCGATTGCCAACATCATAATTGCGCTCAGCAGGCGAGAATTTTCTAGAAAAGAAGGCACATGGTTTCATCACCGAGCCATCCGAACTTCTTTGCGACAAAACAGCCCCTGCTCCAATCTCAGAAGCATCAACCTCGACCTGAAACGGGAGCGAAACATCTGGCTGGCACAACACAGGGGCAGAAGAAAAACGACGCTTCAACTCCTGAAAAGCCTCTACAGCCGCAGAGGACCAATTGACCACATCAGCACCTTTCTTGGTCAAATCAGTCAACGGTTTAGCAATACTAGAAAAATTAGCGATGAAGCGACGGTAAAAATTAGCAAAGCCCAGGAACTTCTGCAGGCTCTTCACAGATGTCGGCTGAGTCCAATCATAAATGGCCTGAACTTTAACAGGGTCCATCTCGATAGTAGAAGGGGAAAAAATGAAACCCAAAAATGAAACCTTCTGAACTCCAAAGAGACACTTTGACCCCTTCACAAACAAGGAATTCGCACGAAGGACCTGGAACACCATTCTGACCTGCTTCACATGAGACTCCCAATCATCCGAAAAGACCAAAATGTCATCCAAATATACAATCATGAATCTATCCAGGTACTCTCGGAAGATGTAATGCATAAAGGACTGAAACACAGATGGAGCATTAGAAAGCCCGAATGGCATAACCAGGTACTCAAAATGGCCCTCGGGCATATTAAATGCTGTTTTCCATTCATCGCCCTGTTTAATTCGTACAAGATTATACGCCCCTCGAAGATCTATCTTGGTGAACCAACTAGCCCCCTTAATCCAAGCAAACAAATCAGACAGCAGTGGCAAAGAATACTGAAATTTGACTGTGATCTTATTAAGAAGGCGGTAATCAATACAAGGTCTCAAAGAGCCATCCTTCTTGGCCACAAAAAAGAAGCCTGCTCCCAATGGTGACGACGGGCGAATATGACCCTTCTCCAAGGATTCCTTTACATAACTCTGCATAGCGGCGTGCTCTGGCACAGATAAATTAAACAGACGGCCCTTAGGAAACTTACTACCAGGAATCAAATTAATAGCACAATCGCAATCCCTATGAGGAGGTATGTTGTGAATTCTGTGGCTGAATTCACTCCTGTGGTCACAAGTGGTACTGCAGCTTCTGAGCTTCCTCTCTCAGGTGTTCTGGTGAGCTCGTTGGCTGCTTTGTTATTTAACTCCACCTGATTCTGTCTTCCTTGCTCCTTGTCAATTTTCCAGTGTTGGATCTGAGCTTCTGGATCTTTCCTGTGGCCTGCTGCTCTGCTTAGATAAGTGCTTCTTTGCTTTTGTTGCTGTTTTTTCTGTCCAGCTTGTCATTTCGTTTTGCTGGAAGCTCTGAGACGCAAAGGGTGTACCGCCGTGCCGTTAGTTCGGCACGGTGGGTCTTTTTGCCCCCTTTGCGTGGTTTTTTGCTTTAGGGTTTTTTGTAGACTGCAAAGTTCTCTTTGCTATCCTCGCTCTATCTAGAATATCGGGCCTCACTTTGCTGAATCTATTTCATCCCTACGTTTGTCTTTTCATCTTGCTAACAGTCATTATATGTGGGGGGCTGCCTTTTCCTTTGGGGTATTTCTCTGAGGCAAGTCAGGCTTGTTTTTCTATCTTCAGGCTAGTCAGCTCCTCAGGCTGTGCCGAGTTGCATAGGTAGTGTCAGGCGCAATCCACAGCTGCCTTTAGTTGTGTTTAGGTTAGGTTCAGGTATTGCGGTCTACAGAGATTCCACGTCTCAGAGCTCGTTCTATTGTTTTTTGGGTTATTGTCAGATCACTGTATGTGCTCTGATTGCTGGCACACTGTGTCACTGGATTGCCTACATAACAGTACAAGGAGCCAACCTAATGATTCTCAATAGAGGGAAAAAAGAAGTTCTGACATCATTTTTTTTTCTCAGCTCTGTGTTCAGTCTTTTTTTTCCCCTAGACATTTGGGTGTTTCAGGACACAGGTGTGGACATGGATATTCAGGGTCTGTGCTCTTCAATGGATAATCTCGTTACACATGTACAAAGGATTCAAGATACTATTGATCAGAAATCTATGTTAGAACCAAGAATTCCTATTCCTGATTTGTTTTTTGGTGATAGAACTAAGTTTCTTAATTTCAAAAATAATTGTAAGCTATTTCTGGCCTTGAAACCTCATTCTTCTGGTAATCCTATTCAACAGGTTTTGATTATTATTTCTTTTTTGCGCGGCGACCCTCAGGACTGGGCATTTTCTCTTGTGCCAGGAGACCCTGCGTTGAGTAATGTCAATGCATTTTTCCTGGCGCTCGGATTACTTTACGATGAGCCTAATTCAGTGGATCAGGCTGAGAAAAATTTGCTGGCTTTGTGCCAGGGTCAGGATGATATAGAAGTATATTGTCAGAAATTTAGGAAGTGGTCAGTACTCACTCTGTGGAATGAATCTGCGCTGGCAGCTTTGTTCAGAAAGGGTCTCTCTGAGGCTCTTAAGGATGTCATGGTGGGTTTTCCTATGCCTGCTGGTTTGAATGAGTCTATGTCTTTGGCCATTCAGATCGGTCGACGCTTGCGCGAGCATAAATCTGTGCACCATTTGGCGGTATTGTCTAAGATTAAACCTGAGCCTATGCAGTGCGATAGGACTATGACCAGAGTTGAACGGCAAGAACACAGACGTCTGAATGGTCTGTGTTTCTACTGTGGTGATTCCACTCATGCTATTTCTGATTGTCCTAAGCGCACTAAGCGGTTCGATAGGTCTGCCGTCATTGGTACTGTACAATCCAAATTCCTTCTGTCCATTACCTTGATATGCTCTTTGTCATCGTATTCTGTCATGGCGTTTGTGGATTCAGGCGCTGCCCTGAATCTGATGGATTTGGATTATGCTAAACGTTGTGGGTTTTTCTTGGAGCCTTTGCGGTGTCCTATTCCGTTGAGAGGAATTGATGCTACACCTTTGGCCAAGAATAAACCTCAGTACTGGACCCAGCTGACCATGTGCATGGCTCCTGCACATCAGGAAGTTATTCGCTTTCTGGTGCTACATAATCTGCATGATGTGGTCGTGTTGGGGTTGCCATGGCTGCAAACCCATAATCCAGTATTGGATTGGAACTCTATGTCGGTATCCAGCTGGGGTTGTCAGGGGGTACATGGTGATGTTCCATTTTTGTCTATTTCGTCATCCACTCCTTCTGAGGTCCCAGAGTTCTTGTCTGATTATCAGGATGTATTTGAAGAGCCCAAGTCCGATGCCCTACCTCCGCATAGGGATTGTGATTGTGCTATCAATTTGATTCCTGGTAGTAAATTCCCTAAAGGTCGATTATTTAATTTATCCGTGCCTGAACACGCCGCTATGCACAGTTATGTGAAGGAATCCCTGGAGAAGGGACATATTCGCCCATCGTCATCACCACTGGGAGCAGGGTTCTTTTTTGTAGCCAAGAAGGATGGTTCGCTGAGACCGTGTATTGATTACCGCCTTCTTAATAAGATCACTGTGAAATTTCAGTATCCCTTGCCATTGTTATCTGACTTGTTTGCTCGGATTAAGGGGGCTAGTTGGTTCACTAACATAGATCTTCGTGGTGCGTATAATCTGGTGAGAATCAGGCAAGGAGATGAATGGAAAACTGCATTTAATACGCCCGAGGGTCATTTTGAGTATCTCGTGATGCCGTTCGGACTTGCCAATGCTCCATCTGTGTTTCAGTCTTTTATGCATGACATCTTCCGTGAGTATCTGGATAAATTCCTGATTGTGTACTTGGATGACATTTTGATCTTCTCAGATGATTGAGACTCTCATGTGAAGCAGGTCAGAACGGTTTTTCAGGTCCTGCGTGCTAATTCTTTGTTTGTGAAGGGATCAAAGTGTCTCTTCGGTGTGCAGAAAGTTTCATTTTTGGGGTTCATCTTTTCCCCTTCTACTATCGAGATGGATCCGGTTAAGGTCCAAGCCATCCAGGATTGGACTCAGCCGACATCTCTGAAAAGTCTGCAAAAATTCCTGGGCTTTGCTAATTTTTATCGTCGCTTCATCTGTAATTTTTCTAGCATTGCCAAACCATTGACCGATTTGACCAAGAAGGGTGCTGATTTGGTTAATTGGTCTTCTGCTGCTGTGGAAGCTTTTCAGGAGTTGAAGCATCGTTTTTGTTCTGCCCCTGTGTTGTGTCAACCAGATGTTTCTCTTCCGTTCCAGGTCGAGGTTGATGCTTCTGAGATTGGAGCAGGGGCGGTTTTGTCACAGAGAGGTTCTGGTTGCTCAGTGCTGAAACCATGTGCTTTCTTTTCCAGGAAGTTTTCGGCTGCTGAGCGTAATTATGATGTGGGCAACCGAGAGTTGCTGGCCATGAAGTGGGCATTCGAGGAATGGCGTCATTGGCTTGAAGGAGCTAAGCATCGCGTGGTGGTATTGACTGATCATAAGAACCTTACTTATCTCGAGTCTGCCAAGCGCTTGAATCCTAGACAGGCCCGTTGGTCGTTATTTTTTGCCCGCTTCGATTTTGTGATTTCGTACCTTCCGGGCTCTAAAAATGTGAAGGCGGATGCTCTGTCTAGGAGTTTTGTGCCCGACTCTCCGGGTTCATCTGAGCCGGCGAGTATCCTCAAGGAAGGAGTCATTGTGTCTGCCATCTCCCCTGATTTGCGGCGAGTGTTGCAAAAATTTCAGGCGAATAAACCTGATCGTTGTCCGGCGGAGAAACTGTTCATCCCTGATAGGTGGACTAGTAAAGTTATCTCTGAACTTCATTGTTCGGTGTTGGCTGGTCATCCTGGAATCTTTGGTACCAGAGAGTTAGTGGCTAGATCCTTCTGGTGGCCATCTCTGTCACGGGATGTACGTACTTTTGTGCAGTCCTGTGGGATTTGTGCTAGGGCTAAGCCCTGCTGTTCACATGCCAGTGGGTTGCTTTTGCCCTTGCCGGTCCCAAAGAGGCCTTGGACACATATTTCGATGGATTTCATTTCTGACCTTCCGGTTTCTCAAAAGATGTCAGTCATTTGGGTGGTCTGTGATCGCTTTTCTAAAATGGTCCATCTGGTGCCCTTGGTTAAATTGCCTTCCTCCTCTGATTTGGTGCCTCTGTTATTCCAGCATGTGGTTCGTTTGCATGGCATTCCTGAGAATATTGTTTCTGACAGAGGTTCCCAGTTTGTTTCAAGGTTTTGGCGAGCCTTTTGTGGTAGGATGGGCATTGACCTATCTTTTTCCTCGGCTTTCCATCCTCAGACTAATGGCCAGACCGAACGAACCAATCAGACCTTGGAAACATATCTGAGATGTTTTGTTTCTGCAGACCAGGATGATTGGGTGTCCTTTTTGCCGTTGGCTGAGTTCGCCCTTAATAATCGGGCCAGCTCGGCTACCTTGGTCTCTCCATTTTTCTGCAATTCTGGGTTCCATCCTCGTTTCTCTTCAGGACAGGTTGAGTCTTCGGACTGTCCTGGTGTGGATTCTGTGGTGGACAGGTTGCAGCAGATCTGGACTCAGGTAGTGGACAATTTGACCTTGTCCCAGGAGAAGGCTCAACTTTTCGCTAATCGCAGACGCCGTGTGGGTCCCCGACTTCGTGTTGGGGATCTGGTTTGGTTATCTTCTCGTCATATTCCTATGAAGGTTTCCTCTCCTAAATTTAAACCTCGTTTTATTGGTCCGTATAGGATTTCTGAGATTCTCAATCCTGTGTCTTTTCGTCTGACCCTCCCAGACTCCTTTTCCATACATAATGTATTCCATAGGTCGTTGTTGCGGAGATACGTGGCACCTATGGTTCCATCTGTTGAGCCTCCTGCCCCGGTTTTGGTGGAGGGGGAATTGGAGTATATTGTGGAGAAAATTTTGGATTCTCGTGTTTCTAGACGGAAACTCCAGTATCTGGTTAAATGGAAGGGTTATGCTCAGGAAGATAATTCCTGGGTTTTTGCCTCTGATGTCCATGCTCCAGATCTTGTTCGTGCCTTTCATGTGGCTCATCCTGGTCGGCCTGGGGGCTCTGGTGAGGGTTCGGTGACCCCTCCTCAAGGGGGGGGTACTGTTGTGAATTCTGTGGCTGAATTCACTCCTGTGGTCACAAGTGGTACTGCAGCTTCTGAGCTTCCTCTCTCAGGTGTTCTGGTGAGCTCGTTGGCTGCTTTGCTATTTAACTCCACCTGATTCTGTCTTCCTTGCTCCTTGTCAATGTTCCAGTGTTGGATCTGAGCTTCTGGATCTTTCCTGTGGCCTGCTGCTCTGCTTAGATAAGTGCTTCTTTGCTTTTGTTGCTGTTTTTTCTGTCCAGCTTGTCATTTCGTTTTGCTGGAAGCTCTGAGACGCAAAGGGTGTACCGCCGTGCCGTTAGTTCGGCACGGTGGGTCTTTTTGCCCCCTTTGCGTGGTTTTTTGCTTTAGGGTTTTTTGTAGACTGCAAAGTTCTCTTTGCTATCCTCGCTCTATCTAGAATATCGGGCCTCACTTTGCTGAATCTATTTCATCCCTACGTTTGTCTTTTGATCTTGCTAACAGTCATTATATGTGGGGGGCTGCCTTTTCCTTTGGGGTATTTCTCTGAGGCAAGTCAGGCTTGTTTTTCTATCTTCAGGCTAGTCAGCTCCTCAGGCTGTGCCGAGTTGCATAGGTAGTGTCAGGCGCAATCCACAGCTGCCTTTAGTTGTGTTTAGGTTAGGTTCAGGTATTGCGGTCTACAGAGATTCCACATCTCAGAGCTCGTTCTATTGTTTTTGGGTTATTGTCAGATCACTGTATGTGCTCTGATTGCTGGCACACTGTGTCACTGGATTGCCTACATAACAGAGGTAGGGCACCGGATTTGGGCTCTTCAAATACATCCTGGTAATCTGATAAAAACTCAGGGACTTCAGAAGGAGTGGAAGGCGAAATTGACAACAATGGAACATCACCATGTACCCCCTGACAACCCCAGCCGGACACAGACATAAATTTCCAATCCAACACTGGATTATGGACCTGTAGCCATGGCAACCCCAAAACGACCACATCATGCAGATTATGCAACACAAAAAAGCGAATATCCTCCTGATGTGCAGGAGCCATGCACATGGTCAATTGAGTCCAGAACTGAGGCTTATTCTTGGCCAAAGGCATAGCATCAATTCCTCTCAATGGAATAGGATACTGCAAAGGCTCCAAGAAAAAACCACAGCGCCTGGAAAACTCCAAGTCCATCAAATTCAGGGCAGCGCCTGAATCCACAAATGCCATAACAGAATAGGACGACAGAGAGCAAATCAGAGTAAGGGACAAAAGAAATTTAGACTGTACCGTACCAATGGTGGCAGACCTAGCGAACCGCTTAGTGCGCTTAGGACAATCGGAGATAGCATGAGTGGATTCACCACAGTAAAAACACAGCCCATTCCGACGTCTGTGTTCTTGCCGTTCAGCTCTGGTCAAAGTCCTATCACACTGCATAGGCTCAGGCCTATGCTCAGAGAATACCGCCAGATGGTGCACAGCTTTGCGCTCACGCAAGCGCCGATCGATCTGAATGGCCAAGGACATAGACTCATTCAGACCAGCAGGCGTGGGAAATCCCACCATGACATCCTTAAGGGCTTCAGAAAGACCCTTTCTGAAAATTGCCGCCAGGGCACACTCATTCCACTGAGTGAGCACAGACCACTTTCTAAACTTCTGACAGTACACCTCCGCTTCATCCTGACCCTGACACAAAGCCAGCAAGATTTTCTCTGCCTGATCCACTGAATTTGGTTCATCATAAAGCAATCCAAGCGCCAGAAAAAACGCATCAACATCACGCAATGCAGGATCTCCTGGCGCAAGGGAAAATGCCCAGTCTTCAGGGTCACCACGCAACAAAGAAATAATGATTTTTACTTGTTGAACGGGGTCACCAGAGGAGCGGAGTTTCAAAGCTAGAAACAGTTTACAATTATTTTTGAAATTCAAGAACTTAGATCTATCCCCAGAAAATAAATCAGGAATAGGAATTCTAGGCTCTAACATAGGATTCTGAACCACAAAATCTTGAATGTTTTGTACCCTTGCAGTGAGATGATCCACACAAGAGGACAGACCTTGAATGTCCATATCTACACCTATGTCCTGAACCACCCAAAGGTTTAGGGGAAAAGAAAGACAAAACACAGTGCAAAGAAAAAAAAATGGTCTCAGAACTTCTCTTATTCCTCTATTGAGATGCATTAATACTTTGGCCAGCTGTACTGTTATGACCTGGTGGTTAGGAGCACCCGGCACGACCTGATAGTTAAACTCACACAGGACAAGCTCTGGGATGTGGGAGCCCTGCTGACCGCAAGCCCTAATCCTATCACAAACACTAGAAATAGCCGTGGAGCGTTCCTGACTCTCCCTAGATGCCTCTTCACAGCCTAAGAGCTAGCTAGCCCTAGAGATAGAAAATAAAGCCTACCTTGCCTCAGAGAAATTCCCCAACGGAAAAGGCAGCCCCCCACATATATTGACTGTGAGTAAAGATGAAGTCACAAACGCAGAAATGAAACAGGTTTCAGCAAAGGGAGACCAGACTTACTAAACAGACAGAGGATAGGAAAGGTATCTTTGCGGTCAGCACAAAAAACTACAAAAGACCACGCAGAGTGTGCAAAAAGACCTCCGCACTGACTCACGGTGCAGAGGTGCCTCTCTGCATCCCAGAGCTTCCAGCTAGCAAGACAAAATCATGATAACCAGCTGGACAAGGAAACAATGAACACATAATAACTATCAGGAACTTAGCTTCTGCTGGAGAAGACAGGTCACCAGAAAGATCCAAGAGCGAACTGAACCAATGCAGGAACATTGACAGCTGGCATGGAGTAACGATCTGAGTGGAGTTAAATAGAGCAGCCAACCAAAGGATAAACCACGTCACCTGTGCAAGGAACCTCAGAAGCAGCAGCTTCACTTACAGCCACCAGAGGGAGTCCATGGACAGAACTCGCTGAAGTACCATTCACGACCACAGGAGGGAGTTCGACAACAGAATTCACAACAGGTAATACACTGACTCACCAGTGACATCTCTAGGTGAAGTCCTTCATCTTTGTTTTTCATCTTTCATCCAGCACAGATCACCATCACTTCTTCCAGCCAGGACTCATCTCTGCAGGAAATAACACAGTTATCTTGAGCTCCGCTTGCAGAACACATTACTTAATTTTTCCCAACTTCTACAATACACCACATGAAGAAAAAAGGGCAACATACTGTCGCTCTGCATAATAACAAGACCGCCCCCCCATTTAAAACAGTATACTCAAAAAATAAAATAAATACATCACTGCAGTAATAATAACCCTTAATTAGCCCCAATGGTAATAATATTCCCCATCCTAGCCCCGTGTGTCTCATTCCTGGCTTCAGCCATATGTTCTCGCATCCTGCCCTCATGAGTTTCCATTCTGCCCCATATGATCTCCCCTTCCTGCCCCATCTGTCTCCATCGTATCCATCCTGCCCCATGATCCTGCACGATCTGTCTCCACTCCTGTCCCCAGTGTCTCCAAACATGCCCCCATGTCTTTCATTCTGCCCCGTGTCTCCAATCATGCCCCATATTTCCATTCTGCCCCCTATGTCTCCAGCATTCTGCCCCCAGTGTGTCCAGCATTCTGCCCCCAGTGTGTCCAGCTTCTGCCTCCAGTGTCTCCAACATACTGGCCCCAGTGTGTCCAGCATTCTGACCCAGTGTGTCCAGCATTCTGCCTCCAGTGTCTCCAGCATTCTGCCCCCAGTATTTCCAGGATTCTGCCCCCACTGTGTCCAGTATTCTGCCCCACTGTGTCCAGCATTCTGCTGCCCCAGTGTCCAGCATTCTGCTACAAATGTGTCCATCATTCTGCCGCCACTGTGCACAGCATTCTGCCGCCACTATGTCCAGCATTCTGCCCCAGTGTCTCCAGGATTCTGCCCCTACTGTGTCCAGCATTCTGTCCCACTTTGTCCAGCATTCTGCCCCATTGTGTCCAGCATTCTGCCCCACTGTGTTCAGCATTCTGCCCCACTGTGTCCAGCATTCTGGCCCACTGTGCTTAGCATTCTGCCCCACTGTGTCCAGCATTTTGCCCCACTGTGTCCAGCATTCTGCCCCACTGTGTTCAGCATTCTCCACCACTGTGTCCAGCATTCTGCCCCACTGTGTTCAGCATTCTGCCGCCACTGTGTTCAGCATTCTGCTGCCACTGTGTCCAGCATTCTGCCCCACTGTGTCCAGCATTCTGCCCCAGTGTCTCTAGCATTCTGCCCCAGTGTCTCCAAGATTCTGCCCCCACTGTATCCAGCATTCTGCCCCACTGTGTCCAGCATTCTACCCCACTGTGTCCATCTTTCTGCCCCACTGTGTTCAGCATTCTGCCCCACTGTGTCCAGGATTCTGCCCCACTGTGTCCAGCATTCTGACCCACTGTGTCCAGGATTCTGCCCCACTGAGTCCAGCATTCTGACCCAGTGTCTCCAGGATTCTGCCCCGGGCCCCCCAGATCGCTGCTCTCAAAAAAAACAACAAGTTCTTCTTAACTGGCCACGCTCCAGCGGCGAAGCTCCCTCCACGTAGCTGAAGAGCGCACTCTCCAGCGACTGACAATGATGTCAGATGCTGGTGACGTGCGTGCTGTGGCTGACGTCAGCTGCCAGCCTCCGATTGGCTGGTGACTGTTAACTATTGACGTGCGGGCGTAGGCCCGCACGTCAATAGCGTTACACTGCCACAGCACTGGTAGGGGCCCGGTGAGCAGATGAGACGGGGCCCTATGCGGGCCCCCTCTGCCTTCCGGGCCCCATACGCCAGTCAGGGCAGTAATGCCCTGATAGCGGCTCTGTACAAAGCCCCAATTGCTAGAAAAGCAGAATCCCCCTCAAGTGACCCAATTTTGGAAGCTATACCCCTTTGGGAATTTATCTACAGGTTTAGTGACTATTTTGACTCCATGGGTATTTTCCAGTAACAAGCAGCAATCAATGTTGCCTAGTGAAAATTGCAAACTGCCGTTGAAGTAACCAGTATGCTGTAGTGACAAACTGCATTGCAGTCACCAGTACATTATGCCCAGCCCGTGCTTCTGGAGGCATGGACCCATAAGTTAGGCAGGATCTCATCTCTTCAGAAATGCCAAACTTGGACACAATATGTGGTTTAGGTACATTGTGGGGCTCAGAAGGGAGGGGGGCATTTGTATTTGAGAGCAGAGAATTAACTGAATTTCTTTTGGCGGGTGAGAAGCCATTTTGAGTGACGTGATTCAGATGAAACCCCCGATCCATTCACCATAATGAGCAGCAGAGTTCCGCAATCATAAATGCGTTTTTATGCAATCATAAAAAGACGGACATTAATGACATTAATAATGAAACATCAGTTCACTACGTTTGTTGAGACCTGCAGGAAACCGGGTGTTGAGGTAGTAAATCCAAAAAGCCTCACGGGTGTGAAGCAATCGTCTCATGTCTCCACCACGTAGTGGTTTATTAACCCGTTCAATTCCCTGTACTCGAAAAGACTGAGTGCTGCGCGCATGAACTAAAATCTGGGGCCACATTCAATTCATCTGTCTCATTAGAGAACACTTGCGCAGCCTTCTGAGATCTATCTCTAGTCAAATTCGTAGCCATAGTGAACCAAAGATGTTTAAAATGCAATGATAATAAGAAAAAGAGAATATGTCCGTCTCGGGTGCTGCATATAATTTGCAACAACACTGTGTTGGAGGAGGTGCTTAATGTTTTTTCGGACAAACTGTGGCTTTCTGGTAACTCTTGGTTATGCTGCGACGTAATTTCGTTGTACACGTGTATCCCACTTGATTTGACAATGTGTGCCCTCCAATTTCTTTTGGATGGATTCAGTAACTATTCAAGTGATTTGAAAAATTTTATTTTACAGGCTACCTTTTTTCTCATGACACACAATTTTTTTTCTTTCAATGGTCAATTTTTTTTACAGAAATCTGGTGTGGCCATGGGTGCTAAATTCTCACCTTCCCTGGCTAACCTTGTCATGGCATTTTGGGAGCATGAGTTTATTTTTTCTGTGTCCAATCCATTTTTGTCCTGTCTAGTATGGTATGGTAGATACATCGACGATTTGCTCATCATTTGGGGTGCCGATGTATCTGCCATTCCAGAATTTGTGAACTATCTTAATTCTAATTCATATAATATTCGTTTCACTTACAGACATGATTTTAGTTATGTTCACTTTCTGGATCTCAGTTTGAGTGGTGTAGCTAATTGCTTAATTTCAACAAATACACATCACAAATCAATCAGTGGTAATACTATTCTGCACACTAGCAGTGGCCATCCCAAGCATAGAATTCGGTCTGTTCCGGTGGGTGAATATGTTAGAGTCAAACGCAATTGCAGCAAGAGCTGTGACTTGAATAGAGAATTGAATCTAGTATTGGGCAAGCTCAAACGCCGCCACTATCCAGATTGGACTCTAAACAGGGCGCAGGAAATTGTCAGTCACAAGAAACGGGAGGATCTTATTGCCCGTAAGTCAACTATATCATCAGCTCCCCGTGACAGTGGTAAACCTTATGTTTGCTTTCAATTTAGCCCTCAGTTCCATCAAATTAAGGGTATCATTAACAAATTTCTCCCTATTTTATATGAAGATGAAAGTTTGGCTAGAATCTTACATACTGGCGTTAATGTTGTGGCCAGGAAAGCCCCTTCTATAGGCAATAGAATTTCGCCGAGTATGTTCTGTATCAAGAGTCAAAGGAGCAAGACATGGCTTGACTATAGCGGTTTCTTCAAATGTGGTTCTAATAAGTGTAGAACATGTGCACATGCGAACATTACAAAAATGTTTTATAATAGCGATAATTTTCAAAGTTTCAATATCAAGCAATATATTAATTGCAACACCAATTTTGTTATTTATAAAATTGATTGCACTATGTGCCAGTTGTCATATGTGGGGTGCACGTCACGCAAATTGAAAGTTTGGGTTGGAGAACATTTGTATGATATCGGTCACACTGGTAATTCAACTCGCACTATTTCTGCGGCTTCTAAGCACTTTATTTTAGTTCATGCGCGCAGCACTCAGTCTTTTCGAGTACAGGGAATTGAACGGGTTAATAAACCACTACGTGGTGGAGACATGAGACGATTGCTTCACACCCGTGAGGCTTTTTGGATTTACTACCTCAACACCCGGTTTCCTGCAGGTCTCAACAAACGTAGTGAACTGATGTTTCATTATTAATGTCATTTGTATTTGTTTTGGCATGTTTTTAAGATTTCATTTCTTTTGTGCATTTCTTTTATTGTATGTCAAATTTTGTTAATTTATGTGCGATGATTGTGAGTCCTTTTGTATTTGAAGGACCTTGTGCTGGATCATGTGACCACTTGCCTGGGTTGCATTGGTCATTAGGACCTATATAATGAGCACACAATTATATGTATGTAGCTTTGTTAAAGATCCGTAGTGATCGAAACGCGTCGCTGTCTGTGTCCCTGTGTGCGGCCGGTGAGCATGTACCCACTGCTGTTATATTAGCACAATAAAGTTTCAAGCCTGGATTTTATGAATATGGAGCTGGAACGACTTTTCCTTTTTTTCGTCATCTGATGACCACGCTGATCTACGTGGAGTTCCGTGCACCTGCGGTGGCTACTTGGTGAGCTGGCTGTGTCTACTTTAGCTGTTTTCTACTATTTTGATCATGCACTGCGCATGATTAGCAAGTTTCCTAGCTCTGGTGACCTGGATGTTGTCATTATGACATCGGGTCACAATGGCAATGATCAGGACCCCGCGTCACGCCGCGGGGTCTCCGATCCAAAGGCAGAGGGGCTGTCAGACGTCTTCCGGCTCCCAGAGTACTGCAATCGTTACCGCTTGGGTGATCAAAACGACGTAATATTCCGTCCCTGATCAGATAGGCCCAGGGCACAGGGGCGTATTATTACTACAAATGTCAGAAAGAGGTTAAACCCGTCATGTTACACCATTTTGTATGCTATGGCTGGTCGAAACATTGCATCTATGGCAGAATAAATGGAACCTTGAATTTTTTTTCACAAAAATTGGACGCTGTCTTTTTTTCTATTGAACTTTTTCCAAATGGGCTCCTTGGAATTTCTTTGACAGTGCATCATTTTGTGCCTATGTGCTCTTTGTCATTGTCCACTATTGGAGTGCTGCAAGCCACCTTTATTTTTGTGCTCTGTGCTGCTTGTTTGGTATTCTGATATTTTCTGCTTGACCATCTGTTTTCCTAGGCCTTTTATTGTGACCTGCTACTTTCTTGGAATATTGACCTCGGACTGTTTTCTGACTACGCCTTTGTCTCACCCCTCAGTCTATGACATGCTCTCTTGGCTTTTGACCTCGGACTTCTTGACTACCCAGACTCATGGCTTATCCGTAAGTAGTGGCTAGTATCAGATTGTATCTGGTGGAAATACTGAAAGGAAATAGAGTTACTTATACGTCTTGTCCATGAGTTTCCTTTAAGTCTTTACAATATTTTTCGAAAATCCTGCTAGTTATGACTATAATTAGATAAATATATCATGAGATTATAGGTGACATTGGATCTAGATTTAATATAGCATTTAGCACTTAGGCAGTCATGAAAAAGCTTAGCAAATATGTGAATAATCTCCTGTATGTGCAAGTCAAAGTTATGCATAAATTACATTCTTTAAAGTGTTCTTAGCTTGAAGAAAATAAAAACATGACAATTGATGAAGTCAGTGTTATTGTTTATAAAGTTTATAAAAGTGATTTCAGTAGTTTTCCTTAGCTTGGGCGAAAAGTTTCCACTTATGCCCATTAAATATATGGAAAACATTTCATGCCATATTGCATAAGAATTGATTCATGCAAAATTGTTTTATGTTAAATTCCAATCTTTTGGGTCACGCTGTACTGAAATGTTTTTAATGTTCAGCTATTTCATCAAATCATATAGCAACTGCTGTATTTTAAAGCTTAAGATAGCTCCTGTCAGCTCTAAAGACTGTTATCAAAAAATTTGACCACAATAACCACAAAGCTTTATAGTTTCTCGTAAGGCGCCCAAGTAAATGTTATGCTCTCACCTTTTTTTCATATTTCCATTACATATTAAAAGTTTTCACTATGAAGAAAATTATGTTAGCAGATTTGCCAAATTATATTCCTCGTTGAATTTTTACAGGTCATAAGCAGGCCGTGTTAAAATACAGGAAATAAAGCCAGTTGTATTGTTTTCAGTAGAGGAATGATGAGAGTCGTTAAGAGCTAGAGTAGATATGCAATATACAGGAGTCTGGTACATGGTAAACTTGTTAGGCCCTGGGAGGACATGTACCCCCTAGCTAATCAATTAATCAAATTTGTAGTCGAGAGCATCATAAAACAGAAAAAAAGAAACAATTTTGCAAAACAAAACAAGTGCGCCAAAAACTTTGAATTGTATTAAAAGATTTTTGTGCTTGTCAAATAAAAAATGGCTCCCAGTACAATGTGGTATTTAGCTGCAGAGATAATATCCAAGAAGGAATTGGGGCAGAAGCTGATGTATGAATGAATTATACATGCTTTTAAGCAGTATAAGCAACATTACATACCCTTGCCCCAGTCTGGCAAGTCCAGTATTTATTCACTAAGACTTTCAAGTCTGTCCTACAAGTTGCCTCTTCAGCAAACTCCTACTGGCTGCCTTGCGCCCGCAACCCCACACTTTTACTTCTGGATTCAGGCCCTACTACCTTTCCACTTCACCACACAGGGACCAGGTTGTATTTTCTAGTACACTACTCTGTTCTGTGATCGGAGGTATAAACTTTATACCTCCAATCACAGCTGAGCACTCACGCTGTCTTCTAACAGCGTGGGAGCCGCGGCTCTCTGACTGGCGGGGATGATTTAATCGCCGATCAGAAGCAGTGTTTGCCGCAGTGTCATGCACATAACAGCGTAGCAAACACTGGATATTCAGGCCCCCCATTCAAGTTCGGGTTCGGGTCAAGGTAATGTTCTGGTATCTGAACCCAAACTTTTTGTAACTGTTCAGCCGAACCCGCTGGACCCGAACATCCAGGTGTCTGCCCATCTGTATTCACAACAATAAAGTGCTTATAATTGATGATAAAGATACCAAGATATTACTTATTTCATCATTATATACCTTAACATATTTTCCCAAAGCAGGTTCATCAGGAGGCCAATATGTCTGATAGTGGAGCTGATGGAGGATCCAAGATGGTGTGTATCTTATCAAACCTCATTCATTTAAATATCCCGCTTGGCCCCACAAGGAGGCTGATTGTTCTTGTCACATAACTTGTGGCCCCAGTCCTGCGTCATCTACTTCCCCTGTCATGAGGCACTATCATCATCGCTGGGTGTCATATTTAACACCAGCTTGACAATATATTAAAAGGGTGTTCTGCTGTGCTGCTGGGCCATCTGTATCGCTACTCAGCTGATCATGTTTTATATTCAGTATAATACATCTTGCCGACTGGCCAATGGCAAGGACAAATACTGACCATGTTGCCCTAATTATGCTCTCCTCAGACATGCAGTCCCTGACAGTAATATGTACTACTACTCTGGTGTATAAATCTTGACTCCAGTACTGATATCCAACATGGTGTACTTCTACTATCTCTTCTGTCTAACACTCAGATTGTAACTTGAACTTGACCCTTGACTGTATAACCCTTTTCCTGCTCATTGATTTTTTTCTCCAGACTCTCTCTCCTGGTTTTAATATTTGCTATATTCCTGAACTTGCAATTGCCTGCTGAATTTGTCATTGTCCCTGTTTTCAGGCTTTGACCTGCTTCACGACTGTTTTTACAGAAAACGTGCTCCACCGGCCAGTAACTACATGGGCGCGAATCAGGGGACTTTAAGGAATCCTGTACACTGCTGAACTTGTGAAAACTAAAGTGTTCTTTAGGATCTACTAAGTGGAAGGGATAGTGCCAAGACTGCCAGTGGAAGCTCTTTTAATAGTTGCTAGATCTCCATGTTTCATCATTAACAGTATTATGTGAGTGCGTGAGATTTTGAAACAGTATTCATATGTACAGACAAAATCTGAATTAATTTGCTGGCCTTTTTCCAGAAGATTTAACTTTTTGCAAAAAAAAATGTTGTCGTATTGATGAACCCCTTTAGGAAGAAACATGCTATACTATACAGCAAGACTATTTGCATTCTAGCTTTTAATCATCAGTGGCATGTAAATGTTTGGGCATCCCTGGTTAAAATTACTGTTAATTTGAATAGTTAAACAGGTTGAAGATGAAACCATCTCTAAAAGGCCCAAAGTTAAAGATGACATGTTTCCTTTGTATTTTAGACAAAAAAATATGTATTTTCATGTTTTTCATGTTAAAAATTGCAAAAGGGAAAATGAGCAGATGCAAAAGTTTGTGCACCCTGCTTGGTTAGTACCTAGTAGCCCCCTCTTTTGAAAGTATCTGTTATGAAAGGCAATTCAGTATAACAATGGACATGGAGGTCAGAGCACACACAGTGATCTGACAATAACCCAAAATAACAGAACGAGCTCTGAGACGTGGAAACTCTGCAGACCGCAATCCCTGATCCTCTCCAAACACAACTAGAGGCAGCCGTGGATTGCGCCTAACGCTCCCTATGCAACTCGGCACAGCCTGAGAAACTAACTAGCCTGAAGATAGAAAAATAAGCCTACCTTGCCTCAGAGAAATACCCCAAAGGAAAAGGCAGCCCCCCACATATAATGACTGTGAGTAAGATGAAAAGACAAACGTAGGGATGAAATAGATTCAGCAAAGTGAGGCCCGATATTCTAGACAGAACGAGGATAGGAAAGATAACTTTGCGGTCTACACAAAACCCTAAAGAAAACCACGCAAAGGGGCAAAAAGACCCTCCGTACCGAACTAACGGCACGGAGGTACACCCTTTGCGTCCCAGAGCTTCCAGCAAACAAATAGACAAGCTGGACAGAAAAAATAGCAACAAATAGCAAAGAAGCACTTAGCTATGCAGAGCAGCAGGCCACAGGAATGATCCAGAGAAACACAAGTCCAACACTGGAACATTGACAGGAAGCATGAATCAAAGCATTAGGTGGGGTTAAGTAGAGAAGCACCTAACGACCTCACCAGATCACCTGAGGGAGGAAACTCAGAAGCAGCAGTACCAGTTTCCTCCACAAACGGAAGCTCCCAGAGAGAATCAGCCGAAGTACCACTTGTGACCACAGGAGGGAGCTCTGCCTCAGAATTCACAACAGTACCCCCCCTTGAGGAGGGGTCACCGAACCCTCACCAAAGCCCCCAGGCCGACCAGGATGAGCCACATGAAAGGCACAAACAAGATCGGGAGCATGGACATCAGAGGCAAAAACCCAGGAATTATCCTCCTGAGCATAACCCTTCTATTTAACCAGATACTGGAGTTTCCGTCTTGAAACACGAGAATCCAAAATCTTCTCCACAATATACTCCAATTCCCCCTCCACCAAAACCGGGGCAGGAGGGTCAACAGATGGAACCATAGGTGCCACGTATCTCCGCAACAATGACCTATGGAAGACGTTATGTATGAAAAAAGAATCTGGGAGGGTCAGACGAAAAGACACAGGATTAATAACCTCAGAAATCCTATAAGGACCAATGAAACGAGGTTTAAACTTCGGAGAGGAAACCTTCATAGGAATATGACGAGAAGATAACCAAACCAGATCCCCAACACGAAGTCGGGGACCCACACGGCGTCTGCGATTAGCGAAACGTTGAGCCTTCTCCTGGGACAAGGTCAAATTGTCCACTACATGAGTCCAAATCTGCTGCAACCTGTCCACCACAGTATCCACACCAGGACAGTCCGAAGACTCAACCTGTCCCGAAGAGAAACGAGGATGGAACCCAGAATTGCAGAAAAATGGCGAAACCAAGGTAGCCGAGCTGGCCCGATTATTAAGGGCGAACTCAGCCAAAGGCAAAAAGGACACCCAGTCATCCTGATCGGCAGAAACAAAGCATCTCAGATAGGTTTCCAAGGTCTGATTGGTTCGTTCGGTCTGGCCATTAGTCTGAGGATGAAAAGCCGAGGAAAAAGACAAGTCAATGCCCATCCTACCACAAAAGGCTCGCCAAAACCTCGAAACAAACAGGGAACCTCTGTCAGAAACGATATTCTCTGGAATGCCATGCAAACGAACCACATGCTGGAAGAACAACGGCACCAAATCAGAGGAGGAAGGCAACTTGGACAAGGGTACCAGATGGACCATCTTAGAAAAGAGATCACAGACCACCCAAATGACTGACATCCTTTGAGAGACGGGAAGATCTGAAATAAAATCCATAGAGATATGTGTCCAAGGTCTCTTCGGGACCGGCAAGGGCAAAAGCAACCCACTGGCACGAGAACAGCAGGGCTTAGCCCGAGCACAAATCCCACAGGACTGCACAAAAGAACGCACATCCCGCGACAGAGATGGCCACCAAAAGGATCTAGCCACTAACTCTCTGGTACCAAAGATTCCAGGATGACCAGCCAACACCGAACAATGAACCTCAGAGATAACTTTATTTGTCCACCTATCCGGGACAAACAGTTTCTCCGCTGGACAACGATCAGGTTTATTAGCCTGAAATTTTTGCAGCACCCGCCGCAAATCAGGGGAGATGGCAGACACAATTACTCCTTCCTTGAGGATACCCGCCGGCTCAGATAAACCCGGAGAGTCGGGCACAAAACTCCTAGACAGAGCATCCGCCTTCACATTTTTAGAGCCCGGAAAGTACGAAATCACAAAGTCAAAACGGGCGAAAAACAGCGACCAACGAGCCTGTCTAGGATTCAAACGCTTAGCAGACTCGAGATAAGTCAGGTTCTTATGATCAGTCAATACCACCACGCGATGCTTAGCTCCTTCAAGCCAATGACGCCACTCCTCGAATGCCCACTTCATGGCCAGCAACTCTCGGTTGCCCACATCATAATTCCGCTCAGCAGGCGAAAACTTCCTGGAAAAAAAGCGCATGGTTTCATCACTGAACAATCAGAACCTCTCTGCGACAAAACAGCCCCTGCTCCAATCTTAGAAGCATCAACCTCGACCTGGAACGGAAGAGAAACATCTGGTTGACACAACACAGGGGCAGAAGAAAAACGACGCTTCAACTCTTGAAAAGCTTCCACAGCAGCAGAAGACCAATTGACCAAATCAGCACCCTTCTTGGTCAAATCGATCAAAGGTTTGGCAATACTAGAAAAATTGCAGATGAAGCGACGATAAAAATTAGCAAAGCCCAGGAACTTTTGCAGACTTTTCAGAGATGTCGGCTGAGTCCAATCATGGATGGCTTGGACCTTAACAGGATCCATCTCGATAGTAGAAGGGGAAAAGATGAACCCCAAAAATGAAACCTTCTGCACACCAAAGAGACACTTTGATCCCTTCACAAACAAAGAATTAGCACGCAGGACCTGAAAAACCATTCTGACCTGTTTCACATGAGACTCCCAATCATCCGAGAAGATCAAAATGTTATCCAAGTACACAATCAGGAATTTATCCAGGTACTCTCGGAAGATGTCATGCATAAAGGACTGAAACACAGATGGAGCATTGGCAAGTCCAAATGGCATCGCTAGATACTCAAAATGACCCTCGGGCGTATTAAATGCAGTTTTCCATTCATTGCCTCGCCTGATTCGCACCAGATTATACGCGCCACGAAGATCAATCTTGGTGAACCAACTAGCCCCCTTAATCCGAGCAAACAAATCAGACAACAAAGGCAAGGGGCACTGAAACTTAACCGTGATCTTATTAAGAAGGCGATAATCTATACAAGGTCTCAGCGAACCATCCTTTTTGGCTACAAAAAAGAACCCTGCTCCTAATGGCGACGATGACGGGCGAATATGCCCCTTCTCCAGGGATTCCTTCACATAACTGCGCATAGCGGTGTGCTCAGGCACGGATAAATTAAACAGTCGACCTTTTGGGAATTTACCACCAGGAATCAAATTGATAGCACAATCACAATCCCTATGCGGAGGTAGGGCATCGGACTTGGGCTCATCAAATACATCCCGGTAATCAGACAAGAACTCTGGAACTTCAGAAGGGGTGGATGACGAAATTGACAAAAATGGAACATCACCATGTACCCCCTGACAACCCCAGCTGGACACCGACATGGATTTCCAATCCAATACTGGATTATGGGCTTGTAGCCATGGCAACCCCAACACGACCACATCATGCAGATTATGCAACACCAGAAAACGAATAACCTCCTGATGTGCAGGAGCCATGCACATGGTCAGCTGGGTCCAGTATTGAGGCTTATTCTTGGCCAAAGGCGTAGCATCAATTCCTCTCAATGGAATAGGACACTGCAAGGGCTCCAAGAAAAACCCACAACGCTTAGCATATTCCAAGTCCATCAAATTCAGAGCAGCGCCTGAATCCACAAACGCCATGACAGAATATGATGACAAAGAGCAGATCAAGGTAACGGACAGAAGAAATTTTGACTGTACCGTACCAATGGTGGCAGACCTAGCGAACCGCTTAGTGCGCTTAGGACAATCAGAGATAGCATGAGTGGAATCACCACAGTAGAAACACAGCCCATTCAGACGTCTGTGTTCTTGCCGTTCAACTCTGGTCAAAGTCCTATCGCACTGCATAGGCTCAGGTTTAAGCTCAGGTAATACCGCCAAATGGTGCACAGATTTACGCTCACGCAAGCGTCGACCGATCTGAATAGCCAAAGACATAGACTCATTCAGACCAGCAGGCATAGGAAATCCCACCATGACATCCTTAAGGGCTTCCGAGAGACCCTTTCTGAACATAGCTGCCAGCGCAGATTCATTCCATTGAGTGAGCACTGACCATTTTCTAAATTTCTGGCAATATACCTCTATCTCATCCTGACCCTGACAAAGAGCCAGCAAATTCTTTTCTGCCTGATCCACTGAATTAGGCTCATCGTACAGCAATCCGAGCGCCAGGAAAAACGCATTGATATTACTTAATGCAGGATCTCCTGGCGCAAGAGAAAATGCCCAGTCCTGAGGGTCGCCGCGCAAAAAAGAAATAATAATCAAAACCTGTTGAACTGGATCACCAGAGGAACGAGGTTTCAAGGCCAGAAATAACTTACAATTATTTTTGAAACTCAGAAACTTAGTTCTATCTCCAAAAAACAAATCAGGAATAGGAATTCTTGGTTCTAACATAGATTTCTGATCAGTGTCTTGAATCTTTTGTACTCTTGCCGAGAGCTGATCCACAAATGAAGACAGACTTCTAATGTCCATCGCTACACCTGTGTACTGAACCACCCAAATGTCTAGGGGAAAAAAAAGACAAAACACAAAGCCAAGAAAAATAAATGGTCTCAGAACTTCTTTTTTCCCTCTATTGAGAATCATTAGTACTTTTGGCTTCCTGTACTGTTATGAAAGGCAATTCAGTATAACAATGGACATGGAGGTCAGAGCACACACAGTGATCTGACAATAACCCAAAATAACAGAACGAGCTCTGAGACGTGGAAACTCTGCAGACCGCAATCCCTGATCCTCTCCAAACACAACTAGAGGCAGTCGTGGATTGCGCCTAACGCTCCCTATGCAACTCGGCACAGCCTGAGAAACTAACTAGCCTGAAGATAGAAAAATAAGCCTACCTTGCCTCAGAGAAATACCCCAAAGGAAAAGGCAGCCCCCCACATATAATGACTGTGAGTAAGATGAAAAGACAAACGTAGGGATGAAATAGATTCAGCAAAGTGAGGCCCGATATTCTAGACAGAACGAGGATAGGAAAGATAACTTTGCGGTCTACACAAAACCCTAAAGAAAACCACGCAAAGGGGCAAAAAAAACCTCCGTACCGAACTAACGGCACGGAGGTACACCCTTTGCGTCCCAGAGCTTCCAGCAAAACAAATAGACAAGCTGGACAGAAAAAATAGCAACAAATAGCAAAGAAGCACTTAGCTATGCAGAGCAGCAGGCCACAGGAATGATCCAGAGAAACACAAGTCCAACACTGGAACATTGACAGGAAGCATGAATCAAAGCATTAGGTGGGGTTAAGTAGAGAAGCACCTAACGACCTCACCAGATCACCTGAGGGAGGAAACTCAGAAGCAGCAGTACCAGTTTCCTCCACAAACGGAAGCTCCCAGAGAGAATCAGCCGAAGTACCACTTGTGACCACAGGAGGGAGCTCTGCCACAGAATTCACAACAGTATCACAGCTTGTAAACACTTTTTTGTAGCCAGACAAGTGTCTTTAAATTCTTGTTTGAGAGATTTTTATCCATTCTTGATTTAAAAATTCTTCCAGTTCTGTTAGATTCCTGGGTCGTCTTGCATGCACTGCTATTTTGAAATCTAGCCACAGATTTTCAATGATGTTCAGATCAGTGGACTGTGTGGGCTATTGTAAAAACCTTCAGCTTGCGCCTTTTGAGGTAGTCTATTGTGAATTTTGACATGTGTTTAGAATCATTATCCATTTTTAGAAGCAATCCTCTTTTCAACTTCAGTTTTTTTATAGATTGTGTTATGTTTGCATCAAGAATTTGTTAAAACTTAATTGAATCCATTCTTCCCTCAAACCGTGAAATGTTTCTCATGCCATTGTCTGCACTACATCCCCAAAGCATGAATTATCTTCTCCCATTATTAACAGTAAGCGAAATGTTCTGTTCGAAATTCTGTGCCCTTTTTTCTCCACACTTACCTTTGCCCATTAAGGCCAAAGAGTTCTTTTTTAACTTCATCACTCCACAGGACTTGTTTCCAAAATGCATCCGGCTTGTTTAGATATTCTTTAGCATACTTCTGATGCTGAATTTTATGGTGATGATGCAGAAGATTTTCTTCTGATGACACTTTCATGAAGGCCATATTTGTGCAGGTATCTCTGAACAGTAGAACAATTTACCACAACTCCAGAGTCTGCTAAATCTTTCTGAAGGTCTCTTGCAATCAAGCTGGGTTTCTGATTTGCCTTTCTAGCAATCCTATGAGCAGCTCTCATTGAAATTCTGCTGGGTCTTCCACACCTTATCTTGACCTCCACTGTTCCTGTTAACTGCCTTTTCTTAATTACATTTCAAACTGAGGAAAAGGCAACTTGAAAATGCTTTGCCATCTTCTTATACCCTGCTCCTACTTTGTGAGCCTTCACCATTTTCATTTTCAGACTGCTTGGCAGCTGCTTAGAAGTACCCATGGCTGCTCTTTTTTGGAACAAGGTTAGAGGAGGCTGTGGTTTTATAAACTGGGAAATTTACATCTCCAGGCCTTTCCTAACAATAGTAATGAACAAGCCATAACCCTAACAGGTTAATTAAATTATGAAACATTGGTAAAATGTATCTGAGCACATACATTTCAAAGGGTGCCCAAAGTTTTGCTTTGGCCCATTTTCCTTTTTGGAATTTTTAAAATGTAAAAAATGACAATATATATTTTATTTGCCTAAAGTACAAAGAAAATATGTCATCTTCAACTTTAAGTCTTTTAGCGATCATTTCATCTTCAACTTGTTTAACTGTTCACAATAACAGTAATTTTGACCAGGGGTGCCAAACTTTTACATGCCACTGTATAAATTATATGAATTTTTTTTCCAAATAAAGCAGTTGTGTAATGTTTGTGATTGGAAAAGTTTAGGAATGTAAAAAAAGCAGAATGTATAAAACATTAACAGTTCAAATACTGTAATGTCAATCTTGTACTGGTTGAAATATAAGATTTACATTAATCAAGAAAAAAAATAAACAAGTAATATTTGATGTAAAATAAAATAAGTGAAGCGATTCAGCAATGAGCTGGAAAATATTATGTGCTCTTTAAGTGAATTAGATGTTGTTTTTCTAAAGCATTTGAACTACTATTTATTTTCCTTTAACGCTTCTGGTCTATTTGAATTGGACCAGAAAAAACAAACACATCTCACAATACATTTCAGATCCCAAAAATGTAAAATAATATATAAAGACTTTTGAATTCCATAGTAAATGATGGAGTTGCAGTTACTTAATTTATAGGAATTGCTAAAATAAAAAATGAATAATATTCTCTTTTACCTCATGGCTCCATAGCAATGTTTGCAGAATCAAGTAAGATAGTTCTAATAACCACTCCTCAGCTTACAATTATAAGCAGCTTCTCTAAGAAAAGAAAAGTTGTGCGTACTCTTGTGACTATTTTTCTGCCAAAGGAACCTAAGTTAGGTGGCATGGTTTACAGGAATGCATATTTACAATTACTAAATAATATCTACCTATAATTAAAGAAACTTCACTTTTCTTCACACTTGCTAAAACAACTGAAAACTTAAAACAAATCTGATACCTCTCCCTATGGTATCTACTTTCCATTCATTTGTTCCACTTGCCACGCATGGCGAATAGCAATAGAGGGAAAAATTAGTTTATGTTGTGTGACTGCAGTACGTATCACACCTCATACATTATTAGGGAAAAGAAAATTAGAAAATTCATTACCCCCTCTTGTAATTTCAGTATATATATGACATGGTTGGGAAGGATGTCCCGACCAATCTATATATATAATTGTCTAAGGGTTTTTCCGTCTGTCTGTCTTTCTGTCTGTCTGTCTGTCTTGGAAATCCCGCGTCTCTGATTGGTCGAGGCCGCCAGGCCTCGACCAATCAGCAACGGGCACAGCGACGATGATGTCATAAAGGACGTAGACATCTCACGTTTCTGATTCAGCAACAGGCACAGTATCGACGTAGATGTCATAATGGTTGCCATGGCGACGATGATGTCATAAAGGTTGCCTCGACCAATCAGCGACGGGCACAGTCTGCCGCGAATTCTGGAATCATCATTGTCCATATACTACGGGGACATGCATATTCTAGAATACCCAATGCGTTAGAATCGGGCCACAATCTAGTACAGTATATATACGTAATGGCAATCGCCCGTGCACAGGGGGCTGTGAGTAGAGATGAGTGAATTTGCTCAGGTTTCCTCTTATTCGGCAAGCTATAGCGCTTGCTGAGTAAGCTGCAGAGGGAACCTTGCTTCCTGGATCAGATGATCAGGGCCGCAGCTGCATGTGTCGCGGCTGTGTGACAAGCACACACATATATGGAGAGCCTGTTTGTTGGGCTCTCCATACATGTGTCGTGCCTGTCACACAGCCGCGACACATTCAGCTGCGGCGCCGATCAGCTGTTCGGCTGGCGCGATCCAGGAAGCCGGGTTCCTTCTGCAGCCTACTCGGTAAGCACTATAGCTTGCCGAATAAGAGGAAACCTGAGCAAATTCACTCATCTCTAGCTGTGACTGAGAGATCACCGCCAGGTGTCAGCTGATTCTGACAGTTGACACTCAGCCCTCAGCACCCACCCGCTCTCGGCACCCAAACCAGCTAAGTGCTGCGATCGATAACGATCGCAGCATTTAGTGAGCAGGCAGAGAGAAGAAGCCCCTCTGCTCTTGGATCGGCGCCCCCGTGACTTCATCATGATGACAACCAGGTCACCAGAGCTAGAAAACATTCTAAATCATGCTCAGCATGATGTAGCAAGTTTGACTGTCAGTGCAGAACAATCATTAAAGCATAGGAAAGCTCCTGCATTCCTATGCTTTATAAGCAATCAAGCTGAAAGAAGTGAAGGTTAAAAAGTGGGGCTAGTAAAAAAGTTTTTAAAAAAAAAGTGATACACATTGGTAAAAAATAAAGATATAAAAAAATCACTAAATAATAATAATCAAATTAATATATATTGTACTCATACATAAAGATTTTTATGAAAAAAAAACAAAACACACATATTTGGTATCGCCGTCTTCAGAACGACCAGACTGATAAAACTGTCCAACTAGTTAATCCCTTCATTGACGAATGTAAATAAATATGTAATCTCTGAAAACGTCATCTTGTCCTGCAAAAAAACAAGCCACCAAACACTGAATAAAGTGATTCAAAAATAATATTTTTTTTATGAACTAGTTTATATTGTGTAAAAGCGCCAAGCATAAAAAAAACTATATAAATGTGGTATCGCTGTAATCATACTGACCCGAAGAATAAAGCCGCCTCAATTTTACATACGTGGAATGGTATAAATAAATAAATGATTCCTGAATTGCTGGTTTTTGTTCATTCCACCTCACAAAAGGTGATTAGAAAATGTTGCGTGACCGAAAAGGGTACCAATAAAAATGACAACTCATCCCACAAAAAACAAGCCATAACATGACTCTGTCAGTGGAAATATGGAAAAATTATAGCTTTCAAAATATGGCAAAATAGTTTTTGCAATAAGCAGCATCTTTTCGTGTGTGAGAGCATCCAAATATAAAAACACAATATAAATCTAGTATTGCTATAATCGCACCAACCCAAACAATAATGTCGTCTAACCACTTATACTGTACGAGGAAAGGCAAAAAATAAAAAAACCTTCTCTTCACCTGCTGTTTTGTTCATTCTGCCTCCCAAAGATCGCAGTAAGTCTCGGCTCACATTTATCCTGCGCTCTGCCCTGAGCGCTTTCACCTGGGTTTCCACGTAAATCTCTGAAATATGTGATTCAGATGGAATCCCCAGCAGAAGATTCCCTGTAATGAATCAGATGGAGGCACTGTGGACACTATGTGGCTTCTTATGATCCGGCAGGGTCAGTTTTTTTAGGAGTGCATAAAAGTACCATCGACCACAGTTTTTGTGCACCTCTGAAAAAAGGATATTCCTGAGCAAAGGCAAAACGGAGTCCAGAGTAACTCTACAGCCTCATTATAGTGAAGAAAGTGGTTTCATCTGAATCACGTCACTCAGAGATATAGATGGAAACCCCAATATAAAGAGCATAGAGTGCCAGATAAATGTGATCCCAAATGGTATGTAAAATGTTCCTAACAAAAGCTTTAAATCAGTCCACAAAAAAAGCAAGTCCCCACTAAGGTCCATCATCTGTTAACAGAAATATAGGGTTGTTCCATGTTACGGCTAGCACAAAGGCTGTGGAAAAGCACTATGGCTCCTCACCCCCTCAAAACAAATTCAGCAAATATTGCACTCCCAAATCCAAATGCCCACCTCCCTTCTGAGCTTCAATTTTCCTAAACTGTAGTTAGCGTACACGTGTTTGGCATTTCTGTAGTGATGAGAGCTCGCCTAATTTATGGGTGCACGTCTCCAGAACCACACACTGGTCGCTACAACATACTGGTCACTACAATTGCAGTTTGCAATTTTCATTCAGCAGCATCCACTGCTGTTTGTTTCCGTAAAAGACCCCTGGAGTCAAAATTGTCACTACACCTGCAGATAAATTCCCAATGGGATATAATTTCAAAATGAGGTAATTTGAGAAAGGATTCTGCTATTCTAGCATTTAGGGGCTCTGTATATGGAGTCTGCATACTATTCTAGGAAAAACTGCGCTCCAGAAGGCAATTAGCAATCCATTCCTCCCGATTCTTGCTCTGTGGCTAAGTACTGTACAGCCACATATGGGGTAATTCTACCTTTAGCAGAAATTGTGGGACAAATTATGGTGCCATTTTTATTCCTTTTCCATTGTGAAAATGTAAAATCTGGAGCTAAAACACAATTTTGGTGGTAAAAATGTAATTTTTTTTTCTTCACTGCCCAATGGCGTAAAATTCTGTGATCCAACTGTGGTGTCAATATGATCACTGCACCCCCAGATGAATTCATTGAGAGATGAAATTTGTAAAATGGTGTCTCATATGGGCGATTCTGATGTTTCGGCACCTCAATGGCTCTGCCAGTGTGACATGTCACCCTCAAACATGTCCAGCAAACTCCAATATGGAGCTTCTTGTCTTCTGAGCTTTGCACTGTCCCTTAAAAGTCGTTTTCAAACACATATGGGGTATAGGCATACACAGGAGAAATTGCACAACAAATTTTAGGGTCCATTTCTCCTGCTATCCTTGAGAAAATGAAAAGTGGGGCTAAAGCAACATTTCGTGTGAAAAATATATATTTTTCATTTTTACAGATTCTTGTTGCAAAATTCTGTGAAGCACCTGTGAGTTCAAGGCTCTCCACACATCTAAATAAATTCCTTGAGGAGTCTAGTTTCCAAAATGTGGTCACTTATGGGGGTTTTCGACTGTTTAGGCACTTTAGGGGTTCTCAAAATGTACCATGAAACCCACAGTCCTTTCCATCAAAGTCAGCATTCCAAAAGTCGCTCCTTCCTTTCTGAGCTCTGCCATGCGCACAAACTATATTTTTGCCACACATATGCTCAGAGAAATTGCACAGCAAATTTGGGGGTTAATTTTCTCCTATTACCCTTGTGAAAATAAAATACTGGGTGCTAAAAGATTATTTTTGTGGGAAAAAATTGGGAGTCCAAGTTGCTCACCACATTTCGAGATAAGTTCCTTGAGGGGTCTAGTTTCCAAAATGGGGTCACTTGTGAGTAGTTTTCATTGTTTAGGCACATCAGGGGCTCTCCAAACATGACATGTCATCTGCTAAGTATTCCAGCAAATTTTGCATTCAAAAAGTCAAATGGTGCTCCTTCCCTTACTAGCCCTGATGTACGCTCAAACAGTTGTTTTCCTTCACATATTGGGTATCAACATACTCAAGAGAAATTGCTTAACAAATTTTATAGTGCATTTTCTCCTGTCACACTTGTGAAATGCTTATTTGCAGCTAAAAAACATTTTTGTGGGAAAGTTTGATTTTTTCTTTATTTTCACGGCTCAGCATTATAAACTTTTGTGAAGCACTTGGGAGTTCAAGGTGTTCACCACTCACCTAGATTAGTTCCTTAAGGGGACTAGTTTCCAAAATGGGGTCATTGTGGAGAGTTTCCACTGTTTAGGCATATCAGTGGCTCTTCAAATGCGACATGGCATCCACTAATGATTCCAGCTAATTTTACATTCAAAAAGTCAAATGGTGCTCTTTCCCTTTTGAGCCCTGCTGTGCACCCAAACAGTGGATTTCCCCCACATATGGGATATCAGCATGCTCAGGAAGAATTGCACTACAAATTTTGTGGTCTATTTTCTCCTGTTACCCTTCTGAAAATTGAAAAATTTGGGTCTAAAGTTAAATTTTTGTGAAAAAAAGTTAAATGTTATTTTTTCCTTTCACGTTGCAAAAATATCTGTGAAGCACTTGAAGGATTTATAAGCTTCTTGAATGTGGTTTTTTGAGCACCTTGACGGGTGCATTTATAAGTAGAGTGTCACTTTTGGGTATTTTCTGTCATATAGACCCCTGAAAGTCTCTTTAAATCTGATGTTGTCCCTAAAACAATGGTTGTTCTGTTTTCATACACGTTGATACAGTGTGTGATCCAACATACAGCATAAACCACTTCTGTCTTCCAAATAAGCAGACTGTTCTCTGTAGTCTAACTTGTTTATTGGTAAACAGGTATTACGAATGCGCACGGTAAAACTATAAGAATACAAATGACATGAATAAGTATTGGGTAAAATAATAGCACAGCTCACTCTTTACAACTAACAGAGAAAGCATACAGTATGATGCAACTTGTATATAACTACATACAGTAAGTCACTGATAATAGATTTCCTAAGCACTAGCTGCTATACAGTAAATCACATTCTGTAGAACACTAAATTTGAAGAACAGAGGTAACAATCTTACCGGATAAACTTAACCAGGATGGCAAGTAAGTAGATTGTTCCAGCACAGCACATGAGCACGTGTGTCCCAGGAAGTACACAGAAAGTAATGGAGTTTCCCTGTCCCAGCATACCTTGGTACAATCCCACAATGCAACACTCTAATTGTTACTAAAACACAGATTATAAATTTAACCACCACTAGATGGTGCTATAACACAAACAAAACCAAACACTATAGTACTAAACTTTAATGCATAATACGAGCCACACTGTCCTTATTTGAATGGACAGAATACTCCCTGATGGTGTTCTGGAAGGAGGCTCGCCATGCTCTATAGCTTTAAGCTCGATCAGTGAACTTTACAAGTCCCTTGGTCACTAGCTCCTGGCGGGTAAAGAACCTTGAAAAGTTAATAGTGGCTGAGTCAGTGCCAACATGAGCTGGTGTGCTGTTGTCATGCGGTGTGTGTGGTGCGTCCTCATACCTGGTAGGAGCTTCTTGCTGTATAAAACCGTTCCGAGGCGAAGGGTGTCCCTGTCAGTCTGGGAGGAGGCCGTACCTTCTGTTCTGTAAGACGGTAGTGGTGGTCGACGTCGTTTCACGGTGTACCTTCCTGCTTCCAGTATGGCATTTGGAGGAAGGATTTCTGGTAATCTGTATAGGCTGGTTGGTGTAACGGATCATAGTTATCGTCTATTCTAGAATGTTGGTGGACATATTCTGAGACGCGTTGAGCTGGGTCCTGTCGATCAAGGTCTGGACCACATACGTCGCTGTCTCGCTCAGATTCAGGAAACTCCACGGCTTCTAAGAACTCAGCTTTGGCTATTGCGGCTGCTGCTTCTTTTTCAGCGGAAAGCCTTTCCAAAGTTGTTCGCAGGCATGCTGTATCTGCGTCTCTATCTGCTTGCAAGCGGGCTCTTTCTGCTTCTTGCTCTACTTGCAGACGGGCTCTTTTTGCTTGCAGGTGGGCTCTTTCTGCTTCTCTATCTGCTTGCAGGTGGGCTCTTTCTGCTTCTTGCTCTGCTTGTCTTAACTTTAACTGCATCTCTTGTGCAGCGAAGGAGGATCTTACTTTCGCCGCCTCGGCTTCTGCACGGGCGAGAGCGGCAGACCTTTTCGATGACGACTTGCTAGAGCGGCTTGTTTGGGACCTCGTCCCTAGTGAAGATGCTCGACCTGCAGACATTTTGTGTCTGTTTGCAGACTGTAGGACGTCTCAGAGCGGGTAGGAATGACTTCAGCGTGGACTGAGATGTGTCGCGCTTGGTGGGCTGCACTCTCAGGACTTGTGGCTGTAAGGCGGCCACTGCGGTATCTAAAGGCAGTGCGATGTGGTATAAGCGGCTCCGTAAGTGGTATTTGCTATTGCTGGCATCTAGCCTCCGTTTTACTGTTCTGTCTTCATACACGTTGATACGGTGTGTGATCCAACATACAGCATAAACCACTTCTGTCTTCCAAATAGGCAGATTGTTCTCTGTAGTCTAACTTGTTTATTGGTAAACAGGTATTACGAATGCACGCGGTAAAACTATAAGAATACAAATGACATGAATAAGTATTTGGTAAAATAATAGCACAGCTGACACTTTACAACTAACAGAGAAAGCATACAGTATGATGCAACTTGTATACAACTACATACAGTAAGTCACTGATAATAGATTTCCTAAGTACTAGCTGCTATACAGTAAATCACATTCTGTAGACCACTAAATTTGAAGAACAGAGGTAACAATCTTACCGGATAAACTTAACCAGGATGGCAAGTAAGTAGATGGTTCCAGCACAGCACATGAGCACGTGTGTCCCAGGAAGTACACAGAAAGTAATGGAGTTTCCCTGTCCCAGCATACCTTGGTAAAATCCCACAATGCAACACTCTAATTGTTACTAAAACACAGATTATAAGTTTATCTACCACTAGATGGTGCTATAACACAACAAACCAAACACTATAGTACTAAACTTTAATGCATAATACGAGCCACACTGTCCTTATTAGAATGGAAAGAACAATGGTTTTGTTAAATTTGTTGGAAAAATGAGAAATCGTAGGTCAACTTTCAACCCTTATAAATTCCTAACAAAAAAAGTATGCTTCAAAAATTGTGCTGATGTAAAGTAGATATGTGGTAAATGTTATTCAATAACTATTTTGTGTGACATAACTCTGATTTAAGGACATATTAGCAAAAAGTGTGAAAGTTGATACATTTTCAACATTTTTGACAAATTTCAATTTTTTCTCACAAATAAACGCAAGTCATCTCGAAGAAATTTTACCACTTTCATAAAGTACATTATGTAATGAAAAACAGCTTCAGAATCAGTGGGATCTGTTGAAACTTTCCAGAGGTTTTACCACATAAAGTGACACTGGTTGTTAAGACACTGAATATTTTTGGTTACCTTTTGGGTATGCCTGCCCTTTTTCAAGATGGCGTCTTTTGTTTCCGTTGCCCCTTGTCTTCCTGTCTTATAACTTCATTCCACACTCTAGTCTGTGCTAGAGCATTCTGCCTGTGCTCTGCTTCTGGTGGTTTCCTGGTTTTCCAGCTGCTCCTCGCTCTCTGAGTTCTGCTGTATTCATCTGTGCCAGTGTTCCTCATGCTCCTGAATACTCATGCTGCTTCCTCGGTGCCACTGACCTTCACCAGTTGGGCCCAGTTGGCTCTGTAAACTGTGGCCTCTGTTCACACAGGACGCATTTTAGTTAGCACTGGACAGCCCGCCTGATCTAAGAGTATGGGCATCATTAATAGGCTGTGAGCCAGATGCTCTGCATCTCCTGTGTGTGAACATTACTGCATACAGACTATACAGACTATATCTTTTTGTGCACTGGTGTACCAAACGGCCAATCCCTGATCGTAGGCGGGCTGTCTCATCGGTATTACTGTATCTGTGTAGCCGCCATCATTAATTGGGTCCACCGCACCGTTAGTGTATTTGTTTTGAGGCCTGGGCAGGTAAGCATCTCTGCCTTTTTTTTTTGGTGTTTTTTATAGATTTGTGGAGGATTTTCAAGTCCTTTCTATGTGGTTTTGACATTTTGTGAGCACAGCTGCTGACTGGCTGGAAGTAACAAGCTCTCAATGCAAGTCTATGAGACCAAGAACAAGGCACTCATAGACTCATAGACTTGTATTGAAAAGTTACTTCCGCACAGCTCTGTGAAACACTGGAGCTTCTGACAGGTCACTTTTTGCTGGAAATCGATACTGGAAAAGGATGAAGGCAGTGGCAGGTGAGGATGGGACATGGGGTAGGGGATTAACATTTAAAGCACCGCTCCAGTGGTGCAATAAAATACATTCTGGAACGGGTGCTTTAAAGGGAACCTGTCACCCCGAAAATCGCGGGTGAGGTAAGCCCACCGGCATCAGGGGCTTATCTACAGCATTCTGTAATGCTGTAGATAAGCCCCCGATGTTACCTGAAAGAGGAGAAAAAGACATTAGATTATACTCACCCAGGGGCGGTCCTGCTGCTGGTCCGGTCAGATGGGTGTCTCTGGTCCGCTGCGGAGCCTCCCATCTTCATTCTAAGACGTCCTCTTCTGATCTTCAGCCACGGCTCTGGCGCAGGCGTACTTTGTCTGCCCTGTTGAGGGCAGAACAAAGTACTGCAGTGCGCAGGCGCCGGGCCTCGCTGACCTTTCCGGCACTTGCGCACTGCAGTACTTTGTTCTGCCCTCAACAGGGCAGACAAAGTACGCCTGCGCCGGAGCCATGGCTGAAGATCAGAAGAGGACGTCTTAGAATGAAGATGGGAGGCACCGCAGCGGACCAGAGACCCCCATCCGGCCGGACCAGCAGCGGGACCGCCCCCGGGTGAGTATAATATAACCTCTTTTTCTCCTCTTTCAGGTAACATCGGGGGCTTATCTACAGCATTACAGAATGCTGTAGATAAGCCCCTGATGCCGGTGGGCTTACCTCACCCGCGATTTTCGGGGTGACAGGTTCCCTTTAAGGGAACCTGAAGCCTACACTTCAATTGCATCTCAGTTGTTTAATTTTAAATAAAAAATAGTGGCACGTAGAGCCCAAATCACAAAGATTTGGTCACTCGCCAAATATTTCTGGACCCAGCTATATATTAGGCTTTAGTTGGTAAATATTGTTATTTAATCATTATTTAATATTCATTTCTAGTGATATACAATGTCCTATTTAATATTCATAATCATACCTATTGGAGAACTAGTTTTGAATATATAAATCTACTATTATCCCCGAATATGATAAGACTTTTCTCTTATGGTCTCTGCAATTATTAGATAGTGTGACTTTTAATATTTGATAATACATGTATTTTTTTATATCAAGAAGACTTTAATTTTTACATTTACATATTTCCTTTTTTGTTCCTGGAACTTGTACTTCCACTATATTTCTTTACACGTCTTGTCTTCAAATAGGTAATCTGACTTTTCCAGTACAAATCAATGTATATCTGTCACTTAAGAGCTACTGGGCCCTAAATTTGAGTGTTAACTTTTAAGTTACACTGATTTTTTATCATTTGAAACAAATTTATGTGGTGTAGTGTACTGAAACAATCATTTTCAAATTGTTATAAGGCAAATGAATAACACCTTTCCAGGCTAGGTTCACATTAGCGTTTGAGTCCGCAGCGTATCATCCACATGCGCAAACACATGCAAAAACGAATGCAATCGCATGCATATGCAGCGTTTTTTAACCGCATCATCATACGCATGACGGCAAAAAAATGCTGCGTGTGTTAGGTCTCGAGTTCCCGCTTCTGCACAGGGGGAATCTCGAGCCATCTCCGCTGCGGTCTCCCATTCTTATCCAGCCGCAGTGGAGTCTTCTCAGCATGGACGTCGGTCCCAGCGTCTTGCTCAGTCTCACTCTGTACAGAGAGTTACTGCTGCTTCTTCAGCTTCTGCCATTAAAGCCAGTGCTGGTCAGCAGCGAGCGGACTTCTCTGGGACTAAGTCCTTGTCTGCACACACTGAGCATGCCCAGGGCAAGATCTCCCGTTGGAGATCGAGGGTCATGTGCTCAGGCTCTGCAGCACATTCCATTGGTCCTCTTGGCAGGTCTTGGAAGGGCAAAGTTTCTGTGGCCACTTCCTGTGCTGCAACTATATAAACTGCGCATGACCGCACGGCCATGCGCTAGTGTACAATTGTTAATGTGTGTATGTTGTGAGTGCAAGTCGTCCTTGGATACCCCTACCCTATTGAATGTCTGTTCGCGGAAGGTGTATGGTTGCTATCTAGCGCCCGACTTATCCTACAGCACGAATCACACATTACAGCGTCCAGTTGCTGTGACCGCCAGTACGGCGCCGTGCACTTCCTCTGTGCTTTCCTTACCCAAGCCTGGGTGGTTAGTGGCGTTCGTCAGTGCGGCACTGCATGCACTCTTGTGCCTTAATATTGTTATTTGGTTTCCTTACACACCCAGTTGCGGTGTTGTGCCAGCAAGGGTCTAATCGGACTTCAATCCTAGTTGGGGTTGAGTTCGCTGACTACTTGCTCGCGCTCTATGTGCGGTACCGCGGTCCTGTGACGCAACAGGATCGCTTCCTTCACGCTGGGTGAAGTTTAACCCACGTGTGTATACCATGAGTACCGCCATATAGTCCGTCATTACTTGGCAGCAGGTTCCATCTCTGCACGGTGGACCCCGGGCTGCGAACGCACCATACTCTATCTGTCTTGTTATTTGGTGCGTTCCGCTAGCCCTAACATTACACGAGCGCCAGGGTCTGGCTAGTAATGATGGACAAACAGCAATCCTTGCGGTATATCCAGCAGTTGGAGGGTAGGTTGGCGGCTCTTGAGAGCGCCACCTCAGCTGTGGATGTTACCGCAGTTGCTGTACAGGCTGCTAGCGTGGCTGCAGCAACCCTGTCCATTGCCACCCCTGCTCCGACATTTTCTCGTCTCCCGCTGCCAGACAAATTTTCTGGTGATAGCAAATTTTGTAGGGGATTTGTGAGTCAGTGCTCTATTCACCTCGAGCTCCTGGCTGCACGTTTTCCCACAGAGCGGGCTAAGGTGGGATTTATAGTGTCTCTCTTGTCGGACAGGGCGTTGGAATGGGCTACGCCGCTGTGGGAGCGTGGCGATCATGTGGTGCAGAGTGCTCCGCTGTTTCTGAGCACTCTGAAACAGGTCTTTTTAGGACCTCAAGTCACCCATGATATGGCGCTCCAACTGCTGGCATTAACTCAGGGTGAGTCCTTGGTCAATCATTTTGCCGTCCAATTCCGCACTTTAGCTTCTGAGCTGGATTGGTCGGATAAAGCTCTTATCCCCATATTTTGGATGGGCCTGGCTGACCACGTTAAGGACGCTCTGGCCACTAGGGAGATTCCTGCCACACTGGAGGAGTTAATAACTGTCTCCACTCGAATTGACCTCCATTTTAACGAGCAGAGGTTAGAGCGAGCCCAGTGTAGGCAGAGGTTTCGGCAGGCTCCTACCTTCGCCAAACCTCTGGAATCTCCGGTCCTGGTTCCTGAGTCACATGAGGCCAGGGAAGTGTCACAAGCGGGATCTAAGTCCCGGACCGCTTGTGCACTCAAGGTCTGTCATGTTTGCCAGCAGTCAGGACATCTAGCCACCAGATGTTCTCAGCGGTCGAGGAAACGTCAGCGTCTAGTGGTAGTAGGTGGAGGTACACTAGACACGGCGACGTTTGCCTCTAAATTGTCCTTTAAGGGGACAATTACTATAGGCTCATTCTCCCACTCGGTGGAGCTCTGCGTGGATTCTGGGGCGGAGGGCAATTTTATGTCTTCTGCCTTCGCCCAACGTCACGCAATACCCCTGGTTATGCTGGCTCAACCAGTGACGGTACGAGTGGTGAATGGGTCGACACTGCCCTCACAGATAACACACCAGACCATCCCTTTTACTCTGTCCATGTCACCATCTCATCAGGAGATTATATCTCTGCTCGTCATTCCAGAGGGAATTGATGAGGTCCTGTTGGGAATACCTTGGCTACGGTACCACTCTCCTCATATCGAGTGGTCCTCTGGCAGAATCCTGGGATGGGGCGAATCTTGTGGGGGTAGGTGTCAGAGGGAGTGCGTTCAGGTTGCTACTACAGAGGTACCCGCAGATCTTTCCTCTCTCCCCAAGCAGTATTGGTCTTATGCAGACGTGTTCTCCAAAAAGGCGGCGGAGATCCTTCCGCCCCATCGCCCCTATGACTGTCCTATTGATCTCTTGCCTGGTGCTGAGCCTCCCCGGGGTCGAGTCTATCCGCTATCTCTCCCTGAGACGGAGGCAATGTCACAGTACATCCAGGAAAATCTGGCAAGAGGATTCATTAGGAAGTCAGTGTCACCTGCTGGGGCAGGGTTCTTCTTCGTGCAGAAGAAGAATGGGGAATTGCGTCCATGCATAGACTACAGGGGTCTTAATGCCATCACCGTTAAAAATAAGTATCCTTTGCCCTTGATATCTGAGCTCTTCGATAGGCTTCGGGGAGCAAGGGTATTTACTAAACTAGATCTGCGGGGTGCTTACAACCTGATTCGCATCCGTGAGGGGGACGAATGGAAGACGGCTTTTAACACCAGGGATGGGCACTATGAATATCTGGTGATGCCCTTCAGGCTCTGTAATGCCCCAGCCGTTTTCCAAGACTTTGTGAACGATATCTTCCGGGATATGCTTTCCACCTCGGTCGTAGTCTATCTGGATGATATTCTCATCTACTCTCCAGATATTGACTCCCACCGGAGAGATGTTTGCAAAGTCTTCGACCTCCTACGGGCAAACTCCCTCTATGCCAAGTTGGAGAAGTGTATGTTTGAGCAGGAGTCCTTACCTTTCCTAGGCTACATCATCTCTGCCCAGGGATTGGCTATGGATCCTGCCAAACTACAGGCTGTGATGGACTGGCAGGAACCCCATTCTCTTAAAGCGGTGCAGCGCTTTATGGGGTTCATTAATTATTATCGCCAGTTCATTCCGCACTTCTCAACTTTGGTAGCTCCCTTGGTTGCCCTCACCAAGAAGGGGGCGAATCCCAAATTGTGGTCTGAGGAGGTCTCCAAGGCCTTTAACTCTATAAAGTCACACTTCGCTAGCGCTCCCATCCTACATCGCCCCGATGTTGATAAGCCATTTATCATGGAGGTGGATGCCTCTTCTGTTGGTGCTGGAGCAGTCCTCTTCCAAAAGGATGCTCAAGGTCGGAAGCATCCTTGCTTCTTTTTCTCCAAGACCTTCTCACCAGCAGAGAGGAATTATTCCATCGGGGACAGGGAGTTGCTAGCCATGAAGTTTCATTTCACCCTCCATTTTCTTTCTAGGGAGAAGAACATTCGGGCCGACGCTCTCTCTCGCTCCGTTGTGTCATCTGCGGAGGAGGAGGAGGAGCCTCGGCTTATTGTCCCCACCGAGAGCTTGAGAACTGTGGCCCCGGTTTCGCTAGAGTCTGTGCCTCCGGGCAAGACTTTTGTACCATCCAGCTTGCGACCGGAGGTTCTCTCTTGGGCACACTCGTCCAGGGTGGGTGGACATTTTGGTACCAAAAGGACATCTGAGTTACTGGCGAGGACATACTGGTGGCCGCATATGGCTCGTGATGTCGCAGAGTATGTTCGGGCGTGTGTCTCTTGCGCCAAGAACAAGACTCCTCGGCAACGGCCAGCTGGTTTGCTTTATCCTCTGCCGGTGGCGGACAGGCCCTGGGAGATGGTCGGGATGGACTTTGTGGTGGGCTTACCCAAGTCTCGTAACTGCACCATTATCTGGGTGATCACCGACCATTTTTCCAAAATGGTGCACTTGGTGCCTCTTCCACGGCTACCTTCTGCACGGGTGTTGGCTGTCTTGTTCGTCAAGCATATCTTTCGCCTACACGGTATGCCAGACAAAATTGTTAGTGACCGGGGTCCCCAGTTTGCGTCTCGATTCTGGAGAGAGCTTTGTCGTCTGCTCAGTATTGAGTTGAATCTCTCTTCGGCATATCATCCCGAGACGAATGGGTTGGTAGAGAGGGCCAACCAGACCTTGGTCACATATTTACGACATTTTGTTTCTGCCAGGCAGGATGACTGGGCATCCTTGCTACCGTGGGCAGAGTTTGCACTTAACAATGCCGTAGCCGACTCCACCGGTCAGACTCCATTCCTCCTAAATTACGGCCAGCATCCGCGTGTTCCTGTGCCCATGCCTGTGTCTTCTGCTGACTCCAGCGTGGCAGACTGGGCTGTGGAGGCACGGGACATTTGGGACCGCACGCAGGATGCCATTCGGGCCTCCAAGGAGAGAATGAGGTCCTCCGCCGATGTTCATCGGCGCCCCGCTCCGACCTTTGCTCCTGGCGACTTGGTGTGGCTCTCCACCCGTAACATCAGGCTGCGAGTTGAGTCCACTAAGTTTGCTCCTCGCTACTTGGGTCCCTTCAAGGTTCTCGAACGGGTTAATCCTGTGGTCTACCGTTTGGCTCTTCCTCCACGCTTGGGTATCACCGACACCTTTCATGTGTCCCTCTTGAAACCCGTATACATGTCCCGGTTTTCCAAGTCATCTGCCGGGACATCGGGTTCGTCTACGGACGATTACGAGGTGAACGCTATTTTGGGGTGCAAGGCGGTACGTGGCAAAAAGTTCTATCTGGTGGATTGGAAGGGTTATGGCCCAGAGGACAGGTCATGGGAGCCTGCTGAAAACATTCGGGCCCCACTGCTCATTGCTGCCTTCGAGCGTAGCGAGGCCCAAGGAGGGGGGGGCCCTAGGAGGGGGGGTAATGTTAGGTCTCGAGTTCCCGCTTCTGCACAGGGGGAATCTCGAGCCATCTCCGCTGCGGTCTCCCATTCTTATCCAGCCGCAGTGGAGTCTGCACAGCATGGACGTCGGTCCCAGCGTCTTGCTCTGTCTCACTCTGTACAGAGAGTTACTGCTGCTTCTTCAGCTTCTGCCATTAAAGCCAGTGCTGGTCAGAAGCGAGCGGACTTCTCTGGGACTAAGTCCTTGTCTGCACACACTGAGCATGCCCAGGGCAAGATCTCCCGTTGGAGATCGAGGGTCATGTGCTCAGGCTCTGCAGCACATTCCATTGGTCCTCTTGGCAGGTCTTGGAAGGGCAAAGTTTCTGTGGCCACTTCCTGTGCTGCAACTATATAAACTGTGCATGACCGCACGGCCATGCGCAAGTGTACAATTGTTAATGTGTGTATGTTGTGAGTGCAAGTCGTCCTTGGATACCCCTACCCTATTGAATGTCTGTTCGCGGAAGGTGTATAGTTGCTATCTAGCGCCCGACTTATCCTACAGCACGAATCACACATTACAGCGTCCAGTTGCTGTGACCGCCAGTACGGCGCCGTGCACTTCCTCTGTGCTTTCCTTACCCAAGCCTGGGTGGTTAGTGGCGTTCGTCAGTGCGGCACTGCATGCACTCTTGTGCCTTAATATTGTTATTTGGTTTCCTTACACACCCAGTTGCGGTGTTGTGCCAGCAAGGGTCTAATCGGACTTCAATCCTAGTTGGGGTTGAGTTCGCTGACTACTTGCTCGCGCTCTATGTGCGGTACCGCGGTCCTGTTACGCAACAGGATCGCTTCCTTCACGCTGGGTGAAGTTTAACGCACGTGTGTATACCTATGAGTACCGCCATATAGTCCGTCATTACTTGGCAGCAGGTTCCATCTCTGCACAGTGGACCCCGGGCTGCGAACGCACCATACTCTATCTGTCTTGTTATTTGGTGCGTTCCGCTAGCCCTAACAGCGTGTGCATGTGTTTGCATGCGCTTTTGCATGTGTTTGCATTTTTTATGCGCATGCGTTCGATATTTTCAATGTTTTCCAGTAGCTTTTCCTTGACATCAGACCCCCAATGAGTGTGTCTCATGGGAATTCTATATATATAGACACACTGCACTGAGGAAATCCTTGTCTTTGGCTGCTGTATCCTGCTGCAAGACGGATCTGGATTTACAATTGAAATTGGCTGTTGCCTTTGCTTTTGCTTGTCAAGAAGAAAGAAGAAGACAAAGACTGAGAAGACGTCATCGTCGCTACTGGCAACACCCTGTCCTTGAACTCCGAGAGAGCCGTGGAGCCTACCACTCGTTATACACCGAGCTGCGTGCAAACCCTCAGGAGTTTTTTGCCTACATTTGGATGTCTGAACGGAGTTTTGATGACTTGCTGAAACGTGTCCGAGGATCCATTACTAGGCATGACACACAACTCCGTAGACCAATTCCTGCTGAGGAACGTCTCATGGTGACCCTAAGGTACATAATTGTGAAAAACAAACACATTTCATAGTTTTATTGTTAGAAAACCCATGCATTAATTTTTTTACTTCCATTTTCTGTTCGGCATATTCCTGGCTACCGGAGAGACCATTTCCAGTTCCGGATTGGAGTGTCCACCCTTTCTGGAATTGTTGGAGACACTTGCAGGGCTTTATGTGACGTTCTGCATCAAGAATTCCTCCCCCAACCCACAATTGAACTCTGGCTTGAAAATGCTGAAAAATTCCAGGATATTTGTAATTTTACTAACTGTGGGAGCTGTGGACGGCAAACACATTTGGATTATGAAACCTGCTGGAAGTGGAACCGAGTATTTTAATTACAAAAAATACTTTTCTATTGTTCTCATGGCGATTGCACATGCTGAATGTTGATTTGTTGCTGTGGATGTTGGCTCATTTGGATGAGGAAATGACTCTCAGACTTTCAAAAACTCTGACATGGGCCAATGTTTTTATCATAATTATTTCAAATTTCCACAGCCACGACCTCTTCCCAACACTGAAGGCTAGCTAATGCCATTTGTTGTTGTTGGGGATGAGGCCTTTCAAATGTATGCCAACCTCACAAATCCATACTCAAGTCGGGACTTGAATCACACCAAACGGATTTTCAACTACCGACTGACAAGGGTACAAAGAACTGTGGAGTGTTCCTTTGGCTTGCTGGTATCTAAATGGCACCTTTTTTTGAACACCAATCAATCTAAGAAATTGAGACAATTGATGAGGTTGTGAAAGCGTGTGTTGTTATGCACAATTACATCCTGGCAAAAGAGCGACCCAACTTAGAACCTGAGGAACCTGTTACATTGCATGATTACCAAGATCATCATCTGAGGACTACAGTGGAATTTGCCCACATGAGAAATAAGTTTGCTGCATACTTTATTTATGATAATGGATGTGTGGCATGGCAAGATGGAATGGTTTAAGCCGCTAAGTATGTACCTGTAATGTTTAAATGTACCTGTAATGTTTAAATGTACCTCTAATGTTTAAATGTACCTGTAATGTTTAAATGTACCTGTAATGTTTGCTGAATTAAATAGTAAAATAACTGTAGTAAAAAACCCATTACAAGTTCCCTCAACAATACAATACACACGTGTGTGTTTGCAGTGGCGGTGCTTGCAGAGACAAAGAGAACACAGATATTGTGCAAAGAAAATAAACATTTATTTAACAAAAAAATAATTGGGTTTAGGATCAGGGTCTATCTGAGGGTGAGATGGGGTGGACCTTGGGGGTGTGGAGCTGTGAGGATTGGGTGGTAGTTGAGGAGGAAGGTGTTACAGTTGGAGGGGCAACAAATTGAAAGATTGGATCATGGATGGAATCATGGGAATGGATAGACAAACTGGAAGGGACAGACACAAGGGAAGGTAGTGACACATTTGACAACAGAGACACATTGGTAGATGTGGGTGGAGGTGGTGGGTCCAATTTTGGCAGTGTTTTTTTTGCCTCTGGGTCGTCGTCCTGGTGGGAATGGGTTTTGATTTGGACCTTTGTTTTCTTGGCCGAGTGGGAGTGGTGGCCTCTGTAGCAGTCTTCTGGTGTGGTGCTGGACTGGGCAGCATGGTGGATGCTGCTGGCTGCAGGGGTTCTGAACTTTGGAGCGCGGTGGATGCTGCTGGTTGCAGGGATGATGAAGTTGGCAGCATGGTGGATCTGTGAACTGGAGGCGGTGGTGGTGGAGGATAGTTTGGTGCTGTGGGAGTTTGAAAGTAGATGTTTGGCTGCTGGTAATATCCCCCGGCCTGTGGATTGTAGCTTTGGGACTGCTGCTGCCAGGCTGTAAGCAGCCTGGCAGGCCTGCATGACTTTAGGTTTTCTGACACTTCCCGCTCTATTGAAGAAAAAAAATGTTGCACCGGTCTCTCAAGGTCAGCTTCCAGGCAGTCAAGGTGTTTGTTGACATCCTTTAGAAGTGTGTTCACATGGGTGAATCCACTGTTCAGTCTATCACCAAGCACCTTAATATCATCCTGGAAGACCGAGCTTAAGTGCATAAACTCGGGCATCAGTGACCTTTCCCAGGCCCTCTGCCGCTGATGAGAAGACCCTGCAAAAGCAACGGCAGAGGGCCGGAAGAGGGGAAATCCTGATGGACCGGTGGCTGCCTGTTCCACAGCCTGTGAGGCCAGACAGGTTCCTACATCACGTGTGGATGATTGGGATTGTGTCTGTTCATTGGCTGGTAGATGAGGGGCCGCTCCAACAGAGGACGATCCAGGTTGTGTGGTGCTGCACCAGGTTCTGTGGTGAAAATAAAAGACATTAGTAAAACACAAAAAGTTTAAATAATAGTGAGACAACACAAAAGATACCCACGTTTGCATAGCAAGCGCAGGCCTCAGAAAAGCAAGGTTACGGTGGTATTTGTATTTTCTTATTATCCTTTGAGCAGAACCACTTTTAGTTCTCCTGTCTCATGTCCTTGCTGAAGTGATCCTTCAATGAGCACCAATGCACTCTTATTCTCTTCACTGTGAAGGGGAAAAAAGGAAAAAATTAATTGTAAAACAATGCACCTACATTTACAGTTTCACTGGCATGTCACACCACATTACATAGTTATTAAGGTTGAAGGAAGACTATATGTCCATCTAGTTCAACCCATAGCCTAACCTAACATGTTGATCCAGAGGAAGGCAAAAAAAACCCCATGTGCAAAGAGTAAGCTCCACATTGGGGAAAAAAATTCCTTCCCGACTCCACATACGGCAATCAGACTAGTTCCCTGGATCAACGCCCTATCAAGGAATCTAGTGTATATACCCTGTAACATTATACTTTTCCAGAAAGATATCCAGTCCCCTCTTAAATTTAAGTAATGAATCACTCATTACAACATCACACGGCAGAGAGTTCCATAGTTTCACTGCTCTTACAGTAAAGAATCCGCGTCTGTTATTATGCTTAAACCTTTTTTCCTCCAACCGCAGAGGATGCCCCCTTGTCCCTGTTTCAGGTCTATGATTAAAAAGATCATCAGAAAGGTCTTTGTACTGTCCCCTCATATATTTATACATTAAAATAAGATCACCCCTTAGTCTTCGTTTTTCCAAACTAAATAGCCCCAAGTGTAATAACCTATCTTGGTATTGCAGACCCCCCAGTCCTCTAATAACCTTGGTCGCTCTTCTCTGCACCCGCTCCAGTTCAGCTATGTCTTTCTTAAACACCGGAGACCAGAACTGTGCACAGTATTCTAAGTGTGGTCGAACTAGTGACTTGTATAGAGGTAAAATTATGTTCTCCTCATGAGCATCTATGCCTCTTTTAATGCATCCCATTATTTTATTTGCCTTTGTAGCAGCTGCCTGACACTGGCCACTGAATTTAAGTTTGTCATCCACCCATACACCCAGGTCTTTTTCATTGACGGTTTTGCCCAGAGTTTTAGAATTAAGCACATAATTATACATCTTATTACTTCTACCCAAGTGCATGACCTTACATTTATCCCCATTAAATCTCATTTGCCATTTATCAGCCCAAGCTTCTAGTTTACATAAATCATCCTGTAATATAAAATTGTCCTCCTCTGTATTGATTACCCTGCAGAGTTTAGTGTCATCTGCAAATATTGAAATTCTACTCTGAATGCCCCCTACAAGGTCATTAATAAATATGTTAAAAAGAAGAGGGCCCAATACTGACCCCTGTGGTACCCCACTGCTAACCGCTACCCAGTCCGAGTGTGCTCCATTAATAACCACCCTTTGTTTCCTATCCCTGAGCCAGCTCTCAACCCACTTGCACATATTTTCCCCTATCCCCATTATTCTCATTTTATGTATCAACCTTTTGTGTGGCACCGTATCAAAAGCTTTTGAAAAGTCCATATACACTACATCCACTGGGTTCCCTTGGTCCAATCTGGAACTTACCTCTTCATAGAAACTGATCAAATTAGTCTGACATGAACGGTCCCTAGTAAACCCGTGCTGATACTGGGTCATGAGGTTATTCCTCTTCAGATACTCCAGTATAGCATCCCTTAGAATGCCCTCCAGTATTTTACCCACAGTAGAGGTTAAGCTTACTGGCCTATAATTTCCGAGTTCAGTTTTTGTCCCCTTTTTGAATATTGGCACCACATTTGCTATACGCCAGTCCTGTGGCACAGACCCTGTTATTATGGAGTCTTTAAAGATTAAAAATAATGGTCTATCAATGACTGTACTTAATTCCTGCAGTACTCGAGGGTGTATCCCATCCGGGCCCGGAGATTTGTCAATTTTAGTGATTTTTAGACGCCGCCGCACTTCCTGCTGGGTTAAGCAGGTGACATTTAATTGGGAATTTTTATCACTAGACATTTTGTCTGCCATGGGATTTTCTTGTGTAAATACTGATGAAAAAAAGTCATTTAGCATATTGGCTTTTTCCTCATCCTCATCCACCATCTCACCCAGACTATTTTTAAGGGGGCCAACACTATCATTTTTTAGTTTCTTACTATTTATGTAGTTAAAGAATATTTTAGGATTATTTTTACTCTCTCTGGCAATGAGTCTCTCTGTCTCAATCTTTGCTGCCTTGATTTGCTTTTTACAGAATTTATTTAATTTTCTGTATTTATTTAATGCCTCCTCACTACCTACTTCCTTTAATTCCCTAAATGCTTTCTTTGTGTCACTTATTGCGCCCCTTACAGCTCTATTTAGCCATATTGGTTTCCTCCTATTTCTAGTATGTTTATTCCCATACGGTATATACTGTGCACAGGTCCTATCCAGGATGCTAATAAACGTCTCCCATTTTCTTTGTGTATTTTTGTGTCTCAGGATATCGTCCCAGTTAATTGCACCAAGATCCTCTCTCATCCGTTGGAAATTTGCCCTCCTGAAGTTTAGTGTCCTTGTAACCCCTCTACTACACATCTTTTTAAAGGATACTTGAAAACTTATTATTTTGTGATCGCTATTTCCCAAGTGACCCCCAACCCTTATATTTGATATGCGGTCTGGCCTGTTGGTTAATATTAGGTCTAGCAGTGCCCCCCTTCTTGTTGGGTCCTGAACCAGTTGTGAAAGGTAATTGTCTCTCATAATTGTCAAAAACTGATTACCTTTGCTGGAACTGCAGGTTTCTATTCCCCAATCTATTTCAGGGTAGTTGAAGTCCCCCATAATAATGACTTCTCCTTGAGTCGCAGCTTCATCTATTTGCTTTACGAGGATATTCTCCATTGCTTCCATTATTTTTGGAGATTTATAACAAACCCCTATCAGTAATTTATTATTTTTTCCCCCTCCCCTTATCTCCACCCACAGGGATTCTACATTTTCATTAAATTCACCTATATTATCGCGCAGGATGGGTTTTAAGGATGATTTTACATATAGACACACCCCTCCCCCTCGCTTATCTGTACGGTCATTTCTGAACAGGCTGTAGCCCTGCAAGTTAACAGCCCAGTCATGGCTCTCATCCAGCCACGTTTCAGATATCCCCACCATGTCATAATTATGCTCCAACAACATTAGTTCTAATTCGTCCATTTTGTTGGCGAGGCTTCTGGCATTAGTATACATGCACTTTATGTTCCTCTCTGTTCTTCTATTTCTTAAATTATTAACTGTTCTGACCCCAACCCCCATGCCACCGCCACCCCCAACTTCCTTATTTGTGCCCAGGTCTCTGTCTGCACTATCTTCCCCTCCTATAAAATGAATACCCTCCCCCCCAATTCCTAGTTTAAACACTCCTCCAACCTTCTAGCCATTCTCTCCCCCAGCACAGCTGCACCCTCCCCATTGAGGTGCAGCCCGTCCCTAGCGTAGAGCCTGTAGCCAACTGAGAAGTCGGCCCAGTTCTGCAGGAACCCAAACCCCTCTTTCCTACACCAATTCTTGAGCCACTTATTAACCTCCCTAATCTCCCGTTGCCTCTCTGGCGTGGCACGTGGTACCGGCAGTATTTCGGAAAATACCACGTTGGAGGTCCTTGCTTTCAGCTTGCAGCCTAATTCCCTGAAATCATCTTTAAGGACCTTCCACCTACCTCTAACTTTGTCATTAGTGCCAATGTGCACCATGACCGCTGGGTCCTCACCAGCCCCTCCCAATAATCTGTCCACCCGATCAGCGATGTGTCGGACTCGAGCGCCAGGTAGGCAGCACACCGTTCGACGATCCCTGTCTTTGTGACAGATTGCCCTATCTGTTCCCCTAATAATTGAGTCCCCCACTACCAGCACCTGTCTGGCCTGCCCTGCTCTCCTATTTCCCTCCTTACTGGAGCAGTCACTCCTCCGGCTTTCAGAGGACATGCCTGGCTGCAGCAGTGCTACCCCTGTACTGGCACCCCCCTCATCTGCCAACTTAGCAAACTTATTGGGGTGTTCCAGATCAGGACTAGCCTCCCTGGCACTCTTCCCTCTACCCCGCTTCCTAACTGTCACCCAGCTTGCTACTTCACTGTCCTGCAGCTCCATCCCACCATCACCCCCCTCATCTGTCCCATTGAGCGTCTGCTCCGTGAGCAGAAGACTCCTCTCCATGTTGTCTATGGATCTCAGTGTTGCCAGCTGCACATTTAGAGTCAGAATCTGGGTTTCCAAATGCACAACGTGCTCACATCTCGCACAGCAGTATGCACCCTCGATCGGCTGCTCAAGGACTGCATACATGTGGCAAGATGTGCACTGGATGGCATTAACAATCGTGGAGCACATTTCCTAATGGGGATTGCACCAGACAGAACAGTTCAATTAAAAAAAAAATAAATAAATAAATACAAAGTATTAATAAAAATCAGACAGCAATTCCTCCCTTGGAAACTCCCTGACTCCAAAGTCACTGAATCACAAGTCACACTTACCGCCGTCCACACTTACGCTCAGCTCACACTCAGCTCGCTCACACTCGCTCTGCTGAAGATTTATAGATTTTTTTTTTTTTTTTTTCTAGTTCCCCTCAACAGCAATCAACCTTGCTGTTCAAATGCACTTCCAAAAAGGACTTGAGCCCCAAACAGCTGCCCCTTATAAACCCTTAACTATGAGCCCCCACCCTAAGTTAACCCTTATGAATATACCTACCCCCAATTCAGCAACTCACACCAATTCACACAGGTATTTGTTAAAGGCTTTCCAAATACCTCTTCACTGAATCACAAGTCACACTTACCGCCGTCCACACTTACGCTCAGGACACACTCAGCTCGCTCACACTCGCTCTGCTGAAGATTTATAGATTTTTTTTTTTTTTTTTTTTCTAGTTCCCCTCAACAGCAATCAACCTTGCTGTTCAAATGCACTTCCAAAAAGGACTTGAGCCCCAAACAGCTGCCCCTTATAAACCCTTAACTATGAGCCCCCACCCTAAGTTAACCCTTATGAATATACCTACCCCCAATTCAGCAACTCACACCAATTCACACAGGTATTTGTTAAAGGCTTTCCAAATACCTCTTCACTGAATCACAAGTCACACTTACCGCCGTCCACACTTACGCTCAGGACACACTCAGCTCGCTCACACTCGCTCTGCTGAAGATTTATAGATTTTTTTTTTTTTTTTTTCTAGTTCCCCTCAACAGCAATCAACCTTGCTGTTCAAATGCACTTCCAAAAAGGACTTGAGCCCCAAACAGCTGCCCCTTATAAACCCTTAACTATGAGCCCCCACCCTAAGTTAACCCTTATGAATATACCTACCCCCAATTCAGCAACTCACACCAATTCACACAGGTATTTGTTAAAGGCTTTCCAAATACCTCTTCACTGAATCACAAGTCACACTTACCGCCGTCCACACTTACGCTCAGGACACACTCAGCTCGCTCACACTCGCTCTGCTGAAGATTTATAGATTTTTTTTTTTTTTTTTTTCTAGTTCCCCTCAACAGCAATCAACCTTGCTGTTCAAATGCACTTCCAAAAAGGACTTGAGCCCCAAACAGCTGCCCCTTATAAACCCTTAACTATGAGCCCCCACCCTAAGTTAACCCTTATGAATATACCTACCCCCAATTCAGCAACTCACACCAATTCACACAGGTATTTGTTAAAGGCTTTCCAAATACCTCTTCACTGAATCACAAGTCACACTTACCGCCGTCCACACTTACGCTCAGGACACACTCAGCTCGCTCACACTCGCTCTGCTGAAGATTTATAGATTTTTTTTTTTTTTTTTTTTCTAGTTCCCCTCAACAGCAATCAACCTTGCTGTTCAAATGCACTTCCAAAAAGGACTTGAGCCCCAAACAGCTGCCCCTTATAAACCCTTAACTATGAGCCCCCACCCTAAGTTAACCCTTATGAATATACCTACCCCCAATTCAGCAACTCACACCAATTCACACAGGTATTTGTTAAAGGCTTTCCAAATACCTCTTCACTGAATCACAAGTCACACTTACCGCCGTCCACACTTACGCTCAGGACACACTCAGCTCGCTCACACTCGCTCTGCTGAAGATTTATAGATTTTTTTTTTTTTTTTTTTTCTAGTTCCCCTCAACAGCAATCAACCTTGCTGTTCAAATGCACTTCCAAAAAAAAACTGTAATTTCACCCGGCCTGCAGGGACAGGAGGAGTTGTACTTTAGCCCAGGGGGGGTGGCTCCACACCCCCCCCCCCCCGTGGCTACGATCGATCTGATTGGCAGTTTCACTTTCAACAGCCAATCAGAGCGATTTGTAATATTTCACCTAAAAAAATGGTGAAATATTACAATCCAGCCATGGCCGATGCTGCAATATCATCGGCCATGGCTGGAAACACTGATGTGCCCCCACCCCACCCCACCGATCGCCCCCCCAGCCCTCCGATCTGTGGTCCGCACCCCTCCGTCCTATGCTCTGCTCCCCCGTCCTCCTGTCCGCTCCCCCCGTGCTCCAATCCCACCCCCGTGCTCCAATCCCACCCCCCTGCAGTCCGATCCACCCCCCGCACTCCGATCCACGCACTGCGAACCACCCCCCCGCACTGCGATCCACCCCCCCGCACTGCGATCCACCCCCCCGCACTGCGATCCATCCCCCCCGCACTGCGATCCACCCCCCCATGCTCACCCCCCACCCCATCATACTTACCGAGCCTCCCGGGGTCCGTCCGTCTTCTTTCCTGGGCGCCGCCATCTTCCAAAATGGCGGGCGCATGTGCAGTGCGCCCGCCGAATCTGCCTGCTGGCAGATTCGTTTCAAGTGCATTTTGATCACTGTGATAAAACCTCACAGTGATCAACATAAAAACAATACTAAATGAACCCCCCCCTTTGTCACCCCCATAGGTAGGGACAATAATAAAATAAAGAATTTTTTTTTCTTCCACTAAGGTTGGGATTAAGGTTAGGGCTAGGGTTAGGGTTAGGGTTAGGGTTAGGGTTAGGGCTAGGGTTAGGGTTAGGGTTTCGGTATGTGCACACGTATTCTGGTCCTCTGCGGATTTTTCGCAGCGGATTTGATAAATCCGCAGTGCTAAACCGCTGCAGATTTATTGCGGATTTACCACGGTTTTTCTGCACATTTCACTGCGGTTTTACAACTGCGGTTTACTATTGGAGCAGTTGTAAAACCGCTGCGGAATCCGCAGAAAGAAGTGACATGCTGCGAAATGTAAACCCCTGCGTTTCCGTGCAGTTTTTCTGCCGCATTTGTACAGCGATTTTTGTTTCCCATAGGTTTACATTGAACTGTAAACTCATGGGAAACTGCTGCGGATCCGCAGCATTTTCCGCAGCGTGTGCACATACCTTTAGAATTAGGCTATGTGCACAGGGTGCGGATTTGGCTGCGGATCCGCAGCGGATTGGCCGCTGCGGATTCGCAGCAGAGTTCCATCAGGTGTACAGTACCAAGTAAACCTATGGAAAACCAAATCCGCTGTGCCCATGGTGCGGAAAATACCGCGCGGAAACGCTGTGTTGTATTTTCCGCAGCATGTCAATTCTTTGTGCGGATTTTGCAGCGTTTTACACCTGTTTCTCAATAGGAATCCACAGGTGAAATCCGCACAAAAAACACTAGAAATGCGCGGCGAATCCACAGGTAAAACGCAGTGCATTTTACCCACGGATTTTTCAAAAATGGTGCGGAAAAATCTCACACGAATCCGCAACGTGGGCACATTGCCTTAGGGTTAGGGTTGGAATTAGGGTTGTGGTTAGGGTTACGGCTACAGATGGGATTAGGGTTAGGGGTGTGTTGGGGTTAGTGTTGGAGGTAGAATTGAGGGGTTTCCACTGTTTAGGCACATCAGGGGTCTCCAAACGCAACATGGCGCCAAAATTGATTCCAGCCAATCTTGTATTCAAAAAGTCAAATGGTGCTCCCTCACTTCCGAGCCCCAACGTGCGCCCAAACAGTGGTTTACCCCCACATATGGGGTACCAGCATACTCAGGATAAACTGCGCAACAATTATTGGGGTCCAATTTCTCCTGTTACCCTTGAGAAAATAAAAAATTGCTTGCTAAAACATCATTTTTGAGGAAAGAAAAATGATTTTTTATTTTCACGGCTCTGCGTTGTAAACGTCTGTGAAGCACTTGGGGGTTCAAAGTGCTCACCACATATCTAGATAAGTTCCTTGGGGGGTCTAGTTTCCAAATGGGGTCACTTGTGGGGGGTTTCTACTGTTTAGGCACACAAGGGGCTCTGCAAACGCAACGTGACGCCCGCAGACCATTCCATCAAAGTCTGCATTTCAAAAGTCACTACTTCCCTTCTGAGTCCCGACGTGCGCCCAAACAGTGGTTTACCCCCACACATGGGGTATCAGCGTACTCAGGAGGAACTGGACAACAACTTTTGGGGTCCAATTTCTTCTGTAACCCTTGGGAAAATAAAAAATTCTGGGCTAAAAAATTATTTTTGAGGAAAGAAAACGTATTTATTATTTTCACGGCTCTGCGTTATAAACTTCTGTGAAGCACTTGGGGGTTCAAAGTGCTCACCACACATCTAGATAAGTTCCCTTGGGGGTCTAGTTTCCAAAATGGGGTCACTTGTGGGGGGTTTCTACTGTTTAGCCACATCAGTGGCTCTGCAAACGCAACGTGACGCCCGCAGAGCATTCCATCAAAGTCTGCATTTCAAAACATCACTACTTCCCTTCCAAACCATGACGTGTGCCCAAACAGTGGTTTACCCCCACATGTGGGGTATCAGCGTACTCAGGAGAAACTGGACAACAACGTTTGGGGTCAAATTTCTCCTGTTACCCTTGGGAAAATAAAAAATTGCGGGCTAAAAAATCATTTTTGAGAAAATAATTTTTTGTTTCATGGTTCTGCATTATAAACTTCTGTGAAGCACTTGGGGGTTCAAAGTGCTCACCACACATCTAGATTAGCTCCTTTGGGGGTCTAGTTTCCAAAATGGGGTCATTTGTGGGGGATCTGCAATGTTTAGGCACACAGGGGCTCTCCAAACGCGATATGGTGTCCGCTAATGATTGGAGCTAATTTTCCATTTAAAAAGCCAAATGGCGTGCCTTCCGTTCCGAGCCCTGCCGTGCGCCAAAACAGTGGTTTACCCCCACATATGGGGTATCAGCGTACTCAGGACAAACTGGACAACAACATTTGGGGTCCAATTTCTCCTATTACCCTTGGCAAAATAGGAAATTCCAGGCTACAAAATCATTTTTGAGGAAAGAAAAATTATTTTTTATTTTCATGACTCTGCGTTATAAACTTCTGTGAAGCACCTGGGGGTTTAAAGTGCTCAATATGCATCTAGATAAGTTCCTTGGGCGGTCTAGTTTCCAAAATGGGGTCACTTGTGGGGGAGCTCCAATGTTTAGGCACACAGGGGCTCTCCAAACGCGACATGGTGTCTGCTAACAATTGGAGCTAATTTTCTATTCAAAAAGTCAAATGGCGCTCCTTCCCTTCCGAGCCTTGCCGTGTGCCCAAACAGTGGTTTACTCCCACATGTGAGGTATCGGCGTACTCGGGAGAAATTGCCCAACAAATTTTATGATCCATTTTATCCTATTGCCCATGTGAAAATGAAAAAATTGAGGCGAAAAGAATTTTTTTGTGAAAAAAAGTACTTTTTCATTTTTACGGATCAATTTGTGAAGCACCTGAGGGTTTAAAGTGCTCATTATGCATCTAGATAAGTTCCTTGGGGGGTCCAGTTTCCAAAATGGGGTCAATTGTGGGGGAGCTCCAATGTTTAGGCACACAGGGGCTCTCCAAACGTGACATGGTGTCCGCTAAAGAGTGCAGCCAATTTTTCATTCAAAAAGTCAAATGGCGCTCCTTCCCTTCCAAGCCCTGCCGTGCGCCCAAACAGTGGTTTACCCCCACATATGAGGTATCAGCGTACTCAGGACAAATTGGACAACAACTTTCGTGGTTCAGTTTCTCCTTTTACCATTGGGAAAATAAAAAAATTGTTGCTAAAAGATAATTTTTGTGACTAAAAAGTTAAATGTTCATTTTTTCCTTCCATGTTGCTTCTGCTGCTGTAAAGCACCTGAAGAGATAATAAACTTCTTGAATGTGGTTTTGTGCACCTTGAGGGGTGCAGTTTTTAGAATGGTGTCACTTTTGGGTATTTTCAGCCATATAGACCCCTCAAACGGACTTCAAATGTGAGGTGGTCCCCAAAAAAATGGTTTTGTAAATTTCGTTGTAAAAATGAGAAATCGCTGGTCAAATTTTAACCCTTATAAAAAAATTTGTTTCCAAAATTGTGCTGATGTAAAGTAGACATGTGGGAAATGTTATTTATTAACTATTTTGTGTCACATAACTCTCTGGTTTAACAGAATAAAAATTCAAAATGTGAAAATTGTGAAATTTTAAACATTTTTGCCAAATTTCCGTCTTTATCACAAATAAACGCAGAATTTATTGACCTAAATTTACCACTAACATGAAGCCCAATATGTCACGAAAAAACAATCTCAGAACCGCTAGGATCCGTTGAAGCGTTCCTGAGTTATTACCTCATAAAGGGACACTGGTCAGAATTGCAAAAAACGGCCAGGTCTTTAAGGTCAAAATAGGCTGGGTCATGAAGGGGTTAAAACTGGTGTTTTAAGAGTTCTTTCTCTCCTGCTATTAGTTAAGCATTTCATTTGGCACAAAGGAATGAAAGGTTGATACTGTAGAGAAAGACACCAGATATATATTTTTTTTACTTTTTTCAGTTTGTATAGGATAATAAGTTTTAAAAAGTGTGAAGAAAAGGGAAGTTTTATTAGTTATATGGAAGGGTGATAATCAGTTTTTCTTAGGGAAATTTGTAAATTAGCAATCTTGTGTCAATCACACAAAAAAGTGTTACAGACAGAAAGCGGTCTTTACTGCCAGGACACTTTCATAAAAGCATGAGTACCCTAAACAGAGCATCTCATAACAGCCAGAAAAAACGCCCCCATTAAAACCATAAGTTCCTCAGCTAGGCTGCCTACATAGACATAGATAGGTAAAGCATCATTTTCATTATAAGGGGTTAAAAATTGACTCAAACTTATATGAAAAATTTCAGTTCTAACTAAATCAAATTGGCCTTGCGGATTCCATAATTACTAATGTAAAGGTGGAGAAGTTGTCCTGACGCCTTCTCTGAAGATTTCTTGCATTAATGTATTGCAATAACGCTTTTTGTATGTGATTTTACATACTGTATGCAGAAGCAGTTTAGTTAGCCTGTACATAGGGTTAACATTTGGCGACAACCCAGGGTGGCGAGGAGTAACATGGGTACACAGGAAGCTAGTTCCTGTTTGTTAGTTGATAAATAGCCTTTGAAGGAATAAGGATGATTATTGATTAGAAGGTGTGTGTTTAGGAGTGTTTTAGTGACAGAAGATTTGAAGGGAATAAAATGTTCTAGAACAAGTTCTACAGCAACTAACTACCAAGATGGCCATACTGCAAAGATTGAAGAATAAGTAATAAGTACCTTCTGTAGCGCTAAACAGAACTGATGGAGCAAGGAACACGGGGTAACCATTGCAGTGGAGGATAATCAGTCTGAAGGTCAGAAAAATGAAATTCTCAGAAGTATTGTGTCTCTGTTGAGTGACACTATTTCTTATGAAACTCAAATTAAGTATGAGCCTCTGCCTAATGCAGATTAAATGTATAAAAGGAATTGTGCATTCTATCAAGTGTTGAAGCCCTGTTCCTGTTTGAAGTATTCCAGTAAAGATGTTTTTATCTTTTTTTAAAATGGATTTTGGTTACACTGATTTGTTACATATTTGTAAGGTCCCCATACCATCATATTGCTAATGACCTCAAAAGGGGTAAGCAGCAAATCCTCAGATCACACACACACAGACTCGGGGGTTCCGTAACAAGGTGTCTTGGGACCAGGAAGTAAACCTCTTCACGAATGGCCCCTTACACTAATACTCAGTTCCATCCATACAGTAATGAGAGTATGAGAGTTGTCTCTCAGTCATGGTTTTAAATACTGTGTACTGTAAATAAAGCATGTCATCAGCAATGCTTTGTAAAGTCTTAGTTCAGGCTCACTGGCTCGTTTTTTCCTGCAGATGAAAGAAATGTTACTGCACATTATAATAATGATTGACATTAACTTGACTGGCAAATTGCTTAATGGAATACAAGAAATGACAGCATACCTTCAGATAATAACTTCTTAACCGCTAGCATATTTTCGGTTGTTGGGTCAGTAATTACAAACATTTGTAATGAGTGAGATGAAGGACACTAACTAGGACATATCTGGAGATTCCAGGATACTCATTGAAATTTACAGACAGTATGTGGTGCAGGATGCCTGTCAGACAGGTCCTTGAGGGGAGATATGTGTTAGGAGTCGAGTTTCCTCTGCTGCACAGGGGGAATCTCGATCCGTGTCTGCTGCGGTCTCCCATACTGCATCGGCCGCAGTGGAGCCTGCTCAGCGGAGACGTCGGTCCCAGCGTCTCACTGAGACTGATACTGTGCAAAGGGTTACTGCTGCCTCTCCAGGCTCGGCTATTGTACCCTGCACTGATCTGCGGCGAGCAGGCTTTTCTGGGACGAAGTCCTGCTTTGCACACACTGAACATGCCCAGGGCAATTTCTCTCAGTGGAGATCTAGGGTCACATGCTCAGGTACTACAGCAACTTCCATTGGTCCTTCTTGGAAGGTCCTGTAGGTGCTAGGACTAAGTCCTGCTTTGCACACACTGAACATGCCCAGGGCAAGATCTCTCAGTGGAGATCTAGGGTCACATGCTCAGGTACTGCAGCAACTCCATTGGTCCTTCTTTGAAGGTCCTGTACGTGCTGCAAATATTTAAGGCTCGCATGGCCGCACGGCCATGCGCTAGTATCTTCTTAAGCTATGTGCTTTGCGCCAGTGTGGTCATGTGTTTGTATGTGTTCAGGGACCCGGCTGAAATAAGCCCCTAGAATGCTGGCACCTCCGGCGAGGAGTTTTGTGTGCATGCATGACCACTGACTGCTCTCATTTGGGTAGTTAGCCTGTGCCTCTGTGAAAGTCTAACAGGGCACAGAGCCTTGCTTTCTCGACTGCTCTGTGAAGCTAACAGAGCTGGTTCATACCGCCATTTACTCAGCAGCAGGTCCTTTCCTGCACGGTGGATCCCGGGTTGCGAACGCACCAATCCCATCTAATAAATATATTCGGTGCGTTCCGCCAACCCTAACAATATGTATCATCAAGGTTGGTAGCTTTGGTGATCTAAGCTCGGAAAAGCATGCTCCACCACATATAGTGCTGAGAGAGTTATTAGGGCATATCAAGATTGGGTTTTACAAGCAGTCAAAAGAGATGGGTGGGAATGACTGCTCGCAATATCCCCACCCCAAAGGTGTAGTTTGGCAGATAAAATTGAGACCAAGTGTCTCATTCAGTGTCTGGGTCTGGAGATGTGTGGATCTCCTGTGTGTTGGTATGTGCTAAGGACTTAAGAACCCGACGCTATCTTGAGCTGGCAAACCCGCAATATTGTAAGGGCTTTTTACTTTGTGTTTTCACTTTGTGCCAGAGAAGGCTGTTATTTTGTTTGGTTTCCTGAGTGGTTTGCACTCTTAATAAACTTGCTGGAAATTTTAGCTAAACCACTTCCTGTGCCTAGCTCAACCAGAGCTGAGTGAGTACAAACCTCCACAATTGGTGGAGAATGCGGGCACGAATCCCAAGGGGCAGTGTGACTGCCGCAGAGATACCGCATGTCCTGGGTGAAAGCGACCACAGGAGCGAAATCCAACAACATGGAGGAGTTGATAAAACAACTGGTACAGGCTAATCTCCAGCAGCAACATATATAGTAGCAGCAGCATCAACAGCAACAGCAGCAGCAAATACAGTAGCATCACAGGCAGTATATGGAACTCCTAGCCAAGTCAAGCTGTGGCAGGGCAACTACCTCAACCCCAAGTCTAGGTGATGACTCACGTGTGAGGAAGATGGTAAGAAGAGTGTTGCAAAAGATGACTCTGGTGATGACGCTTTTACTTAGTGTTTTCAATTTGTACCAGAAAAGGCTGTTCTTTTGTTTGGTTTGCTGAGTGGTTTATGCAGTCTTTATAAACTTGACTGAACATTTTAACAGAACCACTTCCTGTGCCTACTTCAACCACAGTGAGTACAAGCTACAGGCCTACAGTGGAGAGCAGGGCTGCCACTAGAAATTTCGGGGCCCCATACTGGCAAAATTTTCGGGGCCCCCTTGAGACTCCGCCCAGGCTCCACCCCAGCCCCGCCTCCAGGCTCCACCCCTCGAACTGTCCACAGTCCCACCGCCATCTCTTGGAAAATCTCCACTTCTCACCTATCACACATTAACAGTTCCCATCACCAGATCACACATATAGCCAGCAGCTTTTGTTTTGGCCAAAAGATTTTTTAAGCCGCCACCAGAACACGGTAGACACTTTTGGCCGTGCCCTACTCTACTGTAGCCCATGTGTTCCTGTTTCCATAATTGTTCTCTTGTGTTTACAAGACTGGGGAGTTCCACCACTCCTCTTGGGCTATCTGCACAAAAGCTGTTCTACCCTGTATGCACACATGGATTTTTCCTCTCTGAACCCTGTTCACACAGGTTATATACAGATGATCAGGTTTTTAAATACATCAGATAGGGATTGCATACATTAGTTAGGACTGCTCTGATAAGGGTATACCGTGAAGATTGGTAGAGCAGCTTAGTATACATTTTTTGCAAAAAACGTATCAACCAAATACCCTGTTTTTTACATCTTTTACTAGCACTTGCGGATTACTGCAACATTTTTTCAAACTGAGTGTTTTTGGTTTTACTATTCTCTTTTGTGTCTTCTTCTTTTTCCTACTCTACTGTAACCTACTAAATATTTGTTAAAATATGCAATACAATTTAGGTATATTTTTATTTATTTTTCAATTTTTAAAATGACCTATAATACTACATACAAGGAACAAATACCACAGCACTATGACCAGATGACATATTACCACCACAGTGACCGAATAATATCAAACACAAGGAACAAATACCACAACACCATGACCAGACCGCATATTACCACCACATAGTGACTGAATACTACAATACTGATCAGTAATAAAAAAAAAAAAAACACAATACTATCACCATCAGTGCCATTATACACAGGAGATCTGTAATTAGTAAGCAGTGTCTACAGGTAATACAGTGATCACCGGTGACATTATACACAGGAGCTCTGTATATAGTATACAGTGTATAGTGTCAGTGTATAGTTAACACTGACTCACCAGTGACGTCTCTAGGTGAAGTCCTTCATCTTTCATCCAGCACAGACCGCCATCATTTCTTCCAGCCAGCCAGGACTCGTCTCTGCAGAAATAACACAGTTATCTTGAGTTCCACTTGCAGAATACATTACTTAATTTTCACAGCCTCTACATTACACCACATAAAGAAGGTGACATAGTATCACTCTGCACAGTAACAGGACCTCCCCCCATTTAAAACAGTATACTCAAAAAATAAAATAAATACATCACTGCAATAATAATATCCCTTAATTAGCCCCTATGGTAATATTCGCCATCCTAGCCCCCGTGTGTCTCATTGCAGGCTCCAGCCATATGTTCTCCCATCCTGCCCTCATGAGTATCCATTCTGCCCCATATGATCTCCCCATCCTGCCCCATCTGTCTCCATCGTATCCATCCTGCCCCCTCTGCGTCCAGCGCACTCTGCCCCCTCTGCGTCCAGCGCACTCTGCCCCCTCTGCGTCCAGCACACTCTGCCCCCTCTGCGTCCAGCACACTCTGCCCCCTCTGCGTCCAGCACACTCTGCCCCCTCTGCGTCCTGCACACTCTGCCCCCTCTGCGTCCAGCACACTCTGCCCCCTCTGCGTCCAGCACACTCTGCCCCCTCTGCGTCCAGCACACTCTGCCCCCTCTGCGTCCAGCACACTCTGCCCCCTCTGCGTCCAGCACACTCTGCCCCCTCTGCGTCCAGCACACTCTGCCCCCTCTGCGTCCAGCACACTCTGCCCCCTCTGCGTCCAGCCCCCTCTGCCCCCTCTGCGTCCAGCACACTCTGCCCCCTCTGCGTCCAGCACACTCTGCCCCCTCTGCGTCCAGCACACTCTGCCCCCTCTGCGTCCAGCACACTCTGCCCCCTCTGCGTCCAGCACACTCTGCCCCCTCTGCGTCCAGCACACTCTGCCCCCTCTGCGTCCAGCACACTCTGCACACTCTGCCCCCTCTGCGTCCAGCACACTCTGCCCCCTCTGCGTCCAGCACACTCTGCCCCCTCTGCGTCCAGCACACTCTGCCCCCTCTGCGTCCAGCACTCTGCCCCCTCTGCGTCCAGCACACTCTGCCCCCTCTGCGTCCAGCACACTCTGCCCCCTCTGCGTCCAGCACACTCTGCCCCAGTGTTCTTCCCTGGGCCCCCGGATCGCCGCTCTCAAGAAAAAAAAAAAAAAAAGTTCTTCTTACCTGCCGCGGTCCTGCGGTGGGCGAAGTCTCCACGCAGCTGCAGCGTGCATGCACTCGCCGGCGACTGACAATGATGTCAGACGCCGGCGACATGCACGCACGGTGCGGCTGACGTCAGCGCCTGCCAGCCTCAGATTGGCTGGCGGCGCCGCGGCTGTTAACTATTGACGTGCGGGCCCGCGCCCGCACGTCAATAGCTTTAAACAGCTGCAGCATCGGCGCTAAGGGCCCGGTTAGCCTGCGGCTGCCGGTAGGGGCCCGGTGAGCAGATAAGAGGGGGCCCGATGCGGGCCCCCTCTGCTCACCGGGCCCCATACGCCAGTCACGGCCGTCATGCCCTGATGGTGGCCCTGGTGGAGAGTCCTAAAGAAAGGCCTGTTCGGAAGAACCTCAGTACAAGACATTACACTGTTCCCTACCACTGTTTTTCTGTTATTGCTATACAGTGCACAAGTGTTATACAATGTATAAGCAATTAAATTACATTATTTTCTACTTAAAGGGAACCTGTTAACCAGATATTCAAATAGCACATCATAAGTAAATGTGGTTACGAACTAGAAAATGTAAACGTTCAAACAAAATTGTAAGAAAAGAATTTATAACATGCAAACCCAAAAAGAAAAATGGAGTAGCCATAACCTCCAATTAGGATAAAGGCCATATTTTTTATTGTGATATATTAAAAAATTACATAACAATTATAAGTGAGGTCTCTTACAGGAGGAACAAGAAAAGGGAGAATAATCCAAACAAATATATGCATAGTATGATCAACAAATGCAAAATAATGCATGGGAACGTTATTAGATGAATGTGTGTCAAAATCAAAGAAAAAGGAACTTGTCATTAACCTATTTCCAACGTTGGGCGTGATAATACACCCACGTCAGACTCCCTCCATTTGATGTGGGCTCCGTCAATAAACCCACATCTTTCCCGGCACATGTCTGCTGTTTTGAATAGCTGACATGTGCCATTAACAGCCGTGGGTGGAATCACAATCCACCCGCGACGGTTAACCAATTAAATGCCACTGTCAATCTCTGACAGCAGCATTTAACCTGCACGGGAATCGTGCCGGAAATCCCACACATTGGTGACCCCATCACCTGATCACGGGTCACTGATTGTCATTGGCAGGACAACCAGAGTCTCTAGAAGATGTCTATAATTGTCAGAGTCGGATTGCTATGAGCACCGCCCGGTACTCGGCGCTCATAGCAAGTGAGAATTTCTGCTAAATACAGGCGATCTGATTATCGCCCGTATGTAGCAGAGCTTATCAGACAACTGCAGCTTCTAGTCTCCCATGGAGACAATTGAAGCATGCAAAAATTAAAAAAAGTTCTCAAAAATATTCAAAAAATAAAAAATATATAAAAGTTCAAATCACCTCCCTTTCATCCCATTCAAAATAAAATAATTAAAAAAAATCAAACATACACATATTTGGTATCGTCACATTCAGAATCGCCCGGTCAATCAATATAAAAAAGAATTAGCCTGATCTCTAAACAGTGTAACGAGAAAAAAAGTCAAAACCCCGGAATTACGTTTTTTTTGTCTCTGCTACATTGCAATAAAATACAATAACAGGCGATCAAAAGATCATATCTACACCAAAATGGTATCAATAAAAACATAACCTTGGACCACAAAAAAGCAGCCCTCACCCAGCCCCAAATCACGAAAAATGGAGACACCACAGGTTTTGGAAAATGGCATTATTTTTTTTACCAAAGTTTGGATTTTTTTTCACCACTTAAATATAAAAGAACCTAGACATGTTTGTTGTCAATTAACTCATAATGATCTGTAGAATCATAATGGCAAGTCAGTTTTAGCATTTGGTGAACATGGTAAAAAAAACAACTGTGGAATTGCACTTTTTTTTGCAATTTCACTGCACTAGGAATTTTTTTCTATTTTCCAGTACATGATATGCTAAAACCAATGGTGTTGTGAAAAGTACAACTTGCCCTGCAAAAAACAAGTCCTCATATGGCCATTTTGACCAAAAAATTAAAAAGTTATGGGAAGAAGGGGAGCAAAAAACGAAACCGCAAAAATTAAAAATGACCCTGGGGTTAAGGGGTTGAATTCATGCTGCACGAACCACAGGCAGCATGCGTTAGAGCCTGGTTGCACAATTGTACCAGGAATGTTTTAGGCCGGGGTCTCACTAGTCTGTAATACGGACGAGTGCTATGCGATAAAAAAATCGCATAGAACTCTGACCAATGTTAATCTATGGGGCAGCTCCTATCATGCGTTTTTTTCTCGTCCGTATTACGCTTGCGAGTGAAATCGCAGCATGCTGCGATTGTCTGCGTATCTCAGCTGAGAAACGCCAATGCAAGTCTATGGGTGCGAGAAAAAAAACGCACAGCACACGGACCATGCATGTGACTTGCGAGAAATTCTCAGGCATTGGGCAGGTGATAGGAAAGGCTCAGCCATTATTTGCTCATTTTGCAAGTGTGTGAGAAAATCTCAACACATGGATGAGAAACAAAAGCATCCTGGCATTACACACGGATGAGATATGGATCACCATACGGAGAACATTTGTGCGATTCTCAGCAGACAAAATCGGACAGATTTTTTTATACACTGTGTGTGACTCCGGCCTTATTCTGTAACACTGTGGCATTTCAGAGTAAACATACTTTGAATACTTGTCTGAGCACTACATGACTCAACTGACAGGTCTCTCCATTGGTGTCTACAATGGACATGTCTGCACCTGTCAGTCAACTGGAGCAGGGCACGGAGTGGCCTGCCACATACCACGACAGTCAACTGAGATGTATAGTCCAAGGCTGACTTCTCAAAGCAGGTTATGTTTTACTCTGAAACACTGTGAATGATGTTTCAGGTAAAATGTTACTTGGGAAACTGGCTTTCCCTATACCTTATCCATAAGGAGAGTGAGAGAACTAGAGGGAGAGACTAGTTCAATGGGGTCCCAGATGGTTTCTCCCCACCTCGCACCAATTGACTGAGAGGTCTCTCGCTATAAATATACAGAGAGATCTGTCAATGAAATGGAGCAGAGTGGAGATTATACACCCAGGGACAGTATCAGATTTGTCAGGTCTCAAACTAGTTTTAAAACTATATTTTCTCTGAATTGCTGAAGCATTTCAGAATAAAATATAATATGGCAGCATGAATCTAAAGATGTTTTTTGCTTTAAAGAGATTATCCAGGCTCAGTCACTCTGTGACGTCAGATCTGTGAATCCTCACAGCACGAATGCTGCATTCTCTGGTGCCTGAGATTTGCATAAATGCAGTCACATGCCAACTAGAAGTGTGTTGCCTAGCTCTATCCAAGTAAACTGAGAAAGGTTGGACATGGCTAGTTGGAGTGTAGCCATAAGGGCAGAGATAAGCTGCCGTATTTCTCATGCGAGGATCACAGCGTAAACCTCATACTGGCTGTCGGCTCTCTTAACCTGAGCTTGACAGCTGCATAGAAATACATCATACTGTCCTGCTCAGGTCAGGAGAGGTGCCAGGCCAGTGCATGCAGTGCGATGTAATTCTCGCACGAGAAATACGGCAGTCTGTCTCTGCCCTAAGTATGAAAATCGCATACTTGCTATCACATGACCGCCCGCTCCCGATGGTGACACCAAAGAATTCTGTGTATTCATAAATCTGTAGTCACATATAGAAGCTACAGACTATACTTTCATGACAGCAATTATGTTATTGTGTTTAACATTTTGTTGTTGGTCAGCCCATGTACTACACTGATGAGCAAAAGGGAAACAATGTTTTGAACTTTTGACTTTCAGGCTCCATCACTATTGCTTCAAATGTGAGACTACCAACATTTCATAGACAATTGTCTGGGCTATCTTATACATACATTTGACTTGCAACTATGTAGCATATGATTAGTTATGCAGATTATTTTCATGTCACTGCATTGTTACTATTTTGCTCCTAAAAATCTAAATTTGAATATTTATTGTTTTGTTAGTATTTAACAAATCCTACTTTGACTTTCAACACTACCAGAATCTTTCTGGGCATGCTCTTGATCAGATTCAAGCAGGACTTGACCGAAATCTAAGCTCAGATTTCTTGTACACGTTCCCAAAGTGGGTGCATACTGGTTGACTCATTGGGTATGTATACAGTTTTTTCTTCACCTCTACACACTAGATTGGATTAAGGTCTGTTAACTGTGGGAGCCAATCCAGCATCTCTCCTTAATTGTCATTGAACCATTTTTTCGCCAATCTCAACCTGTGCTTCAGGTTGTTACCCTGCTGGAACACCATGTCATCTTTTCCATACCCATAGTACTCGAGTAAGTGTACTAAGAAACTCGTCTTGTTAGATACTTGCATATAGCTCAGCATTGAGACATACATCGATTCTGGTCAAGTATCCAACGCCTTTGGCTGTGAAACAACTCCATATCATCGGGCTTCCTCCACCAAACTTGATAGTCCCTTCAATATCTTGATTCACTTCAATAGTCCCTTCAATATCTTAATATCTTGTTTCTTCCAGACCCATTTGCACCATTTAGAGCCTAGTCTATTGACTTTCATCTCATCACTCCAAATCACCCAATTTCAATCTTCCACTGTCAGCTTTTTGTACTGTTTGGCAAACTCGAGCCAATGCTTCTTATGACAAAATTGAAGTTGAGGCTTCTTCACCTTTTTTCGAGCCACTGTTCCAGACTTGTGTATGGACATCTGTGATATCACTATTGCGAAACATATGACCTACCTTCACTGCCGTGTTTGTCGCATCAGAACTGATAGACCTTGCAATGAGAAAATTTGTTGACTCTGATATTTGGCCTGGACATCCAACTCTTGGCTTTTGAATGGATAAACGGACTTCATTTCCTATTATTTCAACTGTCATGGCACTCACATGATGCAGTTTGCCAATTTTCTTAGCTATCGATGAGCGGGATGATGCTGTTTATCTTTTCTTAGGAAATATTCTTCATAGCTGCTCCTGGATTCAAACCAGTGACCCTTCACTTGGCAATCAACCTAATAACACACCGAGCTATTAGGTAATGTGAGAACAGATTGCATTTTGTAGTATACAGTGTAGAGGTTTGTACTCAGCTGCGGTTGAGGTAGGCACAGGAAGCTGTATATTACTGAAATGTCCAGGCAAGTTTATTTAAACTGCATAAACTGCTCAGGATAGCAAAACAAAAGAATAGCCTTGAACTGCTTCCTACCTTATCTTTTTATTAGCCGACACAATGAGTATGTGTCATGCTGTCAAGATGATGGTATGCCAAGCCAACTAAACAAAGGGGAACCATGAATTATTGTCAGGGCTTCAATCCAGTGGCCAAAGAATACTGACAACTATCTCTAGTCCCTCATAACCCATACTTTGTTCCCTTTGTACCAGAGAACTTCACAAGTGCACTTGTAGAACACCACACTACGTAATGACTAAACGCGTTCCTTTTTTTTCCTGTTTTTTTGTGTTGTTCCAATTCATACAAAGGAAATAAACATGTGTATAATGAAATTGTTACTCCCAAACGTGGCACATGTGAATTTGTGGACCAATTGTGCCACAAGACCAGGCCTGCCTAGGAAGGGATGCAGCTAAGCTGCTACCAGGTGTTCACTGGAGCTCCTGATGGTGGAGACACACTGGGCTGCAGGTAGCCACCAGGTACCTCTCCTAGACAGATCCTAGTACTGCAGATGCTGACCGCAGGGGTCACGTTTGCTGACAGGGACTAGGGCTTTTTTCATACACACCGGTCTAGAATACTGGCCGCAACAGGATCAGGGATTCCTGTTCAGGACACTGGCCGTACCGGTATCAGTGACCATCTCTAGGCCTTCACAACCCACACTTAGCTCCCTTTGTACCAGGGAACTTCACAGCTGCACTACCTAATGACTAAACTCGTTGCTTGGCAACTCCATTTGAGAAAGGAAGTCTTTTATACAGGGTGAATTCCAGCAATAGGCTGAGTGCCATCCAGTTTGTGTACTAGTTATATTAAATGCCCTTCAGCTTCAAGCTGAGGGCATTTATTATATGCACCAGCTGCCCCTATAAGAGAAGGGGAGCGCACACTTGAACAATAGACGCACCGCTGTGAGCTGTGCCACGCACACCAGGGAGAGGCAGGAGTATGCCGGGGAACCACACCATGGCGTTGAGGTGCTGAGTAAGCCAGCATCCCTGTATGGACCAGTAAGGGGATACCATGCAAGGGCACCAGACATAGAACTACAGAAATATGTGTAATAATTGCAATAATTTTCTAAAAAAAATATTTAATTTTCTGGAAAAATTTAAAGGTGACAACACTTTTGGCCATGACTGTATCTCTACATTAGCGACACTCTGAAAATGTATTGCTTGCAGTTATTTCAAATATCTACAGTATGTTCAAATCAGGTTCCAAATATATATATATATATATATATATATATATATATATATATATATATATATAACAAAAAGCAGCACCAAAAGAAGACAGAGGGTGCAAAAAATCCTTCCAGGTATATACCAAACCTCATGCTATTGTCCAGAAAGATGAAGGCAGCACTCCAGTAGAAAAAATAAGAGTATTTTATTGGCCCATGTGCGACGTTTCAGTCCAAAGTGTGGACCTTTCTCAAGCTTGAGAAAGGTCCACACTTTGGACTGAAACGTCGCACATGGGCCAATAAAATACTCTTATTTTTTCTACTGGAGTGCTGCCTTCATCTTTCTGGACAATATATATATATATATATATATATATATATATATATATATATAGTGTATACTAGCTGTTTCTTATTGATTATTTTTGAACCTGGCAGCCACATACTGTATCATGACTTCTGAGAGTACGACACTGTACTGTCATTATTACTTCGCTTTCTCCATAGACACATTTTATCTATTGCATCATTCATTCCTGTCTGCGCCCACAAAGAGCAGCATTTTTATCCCATATGTCAATGTGAAATGCTTATCTTCTGAGTCAAGAAAATGCAAAGTTCAATAATCAGTCAGCTGGCTGCAACCTTATTGCTTCTTCACAGTGAAAGCCCAAATATCCCCAAACCTCAAAGTTTAACAAACTCCAATCAGCTACATAAGGTAGCTTGGTAAATTATTTAAATGAATTATTGAAATTGATCTCAGAAGGCTTTCGACATTGTTAACTATTAGAGATGAGCTGATCGATCCGCGGAGGCTCAAGATTGAGGAGAATTTCTTGATATTTATGGTTTCCTACAAATTCAATCACTATCAGATTTGGCACCACACCATTTCCCACACTGCTGAAGCAGTAGGGAATGGTCTAATGTCTTTTTGCGTGGTTGTGAGGACTTCCCCATAAAGCCATGCTGCTATGGCATCTAGTGGATCATCATAGACCAGTGGTGGTCAGTATGTGGTCATCACAGATCAGCGGTTCCCAGGGAAGCACAGTTTATATGGCAGAGCCGCTTTCCATCTCCAGGGTCACTGGGTAAGTCTATCCCTCTCCTCTTTAGTGTAAGGTCTTATGATCAACAGGATCCTCTCTTTGGTCAAGCAGGCTCTCCATGCATGTGTTGTGACTGTCACACAGCTGCGACACATACAGCTGCGAAACTGAACAGCTGATCAGCCGGCGCCCTCCAGGTATCCGGGTTACCTCTGCAGCTTATTCTGTAAGCGCTATAGCTTGCTGAATAAGAATACAGATACCACTGATGCATATTAATGCAAACCATACACAGGGAAATACCCTATCATGGACATATAAAAATACAGGGTAAACTCCACTACTAGATTAATCCTACAAGCAAACCACGGAGTATAGAAACACCCAGAAGTAAAAATTGTAACAGCTTTATTCAATCTCATAATTACACAAAATTACATAAAATAACAGACTCGACATACAGCGCACACATATAGTCCATGTACGGCAGACAGGGACCACTGTATATAACACCTTAGGTACAGACAATGCATAAACCAAAAGCTACCAGGAATATGTCAGTCTTTAAACTTACTCTCTTATCTATCATTAAAGTGCATAGTGCAGACTGCACATGCCCCGTAAGGCTAGGTAAAGCTATATCAGTAGCATCTAATCAGATCCAAATAGGTAAACGGTACTATGCTTGTCTTACCCACACTACTAGGTGCCAGCATCCGTCCGGCGGCCCCGACGCGCGTTTCGCGTAGGCTTCCTCGGGGGGTAAGTAGTAGTGTGGGTAAGACAAGCATAGTTCCGTTTACCTATTTGGATCTGATTAGATGCTACTGATATAGTTTTACCTAGCCTTACCGGGCATGTGCAGTCTGCACTATGCACTTTAATGATAGATAAGAGAGTAAGTTTAAAGACTGACATATTCCTGGTAGCTTTTGGTTTATGCATTGTCTGTACCTAAGGTGTTATATACAGTGGTCCCTGTCCGCCGTACATGGACTATATGTGTGCGCTGTATTTCGAGTCTGTTATTTTATGTAATTTTGTGTAATTATGAGATTGAATAAAGCTGTTACAATTTTTACTTCTGGGTGTTTCTATACTCCGTGGTTTGCTTGTAGGATTAAGCTTGCTGAATAAGCCCTGACCAGATCAAATTCACTCATCTCTACTACTAAACACCTATAAATAAAATGTTTATATCTTGAATCAATGATTAAACTTTATTCTGGGAATTCACAGCCATGGAAAGGGATGTAACAGAAGAAATTTGTCTCCAACGTTTCGACCACAAATGGTCTTTTTCAAGGGTTCATTCTGTAACCGTGAACAGCATCTTGAACGGCAAGTCCCAGAAAGGAATGTGGATTCCCAGAATAAAGTTTAATCATTGATTCAAGATATAAACATGTTCTTTTTTGGTGTGCTTGAGGTTGCTCTACTATATTGACTTGTTTTTCCTCTTAAAGCACCAATTTATATAGTGTGCAGGTGACCCTGATCTTTTTATATAAACACCTATAAAGTATCATGATGTGATAATAGACAAAGAGATTATTGATTTATTTACTGCAGCTAAGTTTTAAATAGTTCAGAACAGTAGGTTGAGTTCATATAGTCCAATATTTCTCAACACTTCAAAGCTAAGTAGCTCTTAGTAAATGAAATTTTTGCGAAATTCCTACAATTGTATAAGTCAACCACCTTTTATTTACTTGTGAAATCATACTAACGCTTCAATTAAGTGGCCAATCATTGGCTGCTGAGCGCATGTGATGTCCCCGCTAAAGTGGCATAAGTTATGCTAGAAATGTACTCCTGTTTCTGACTGGAGTAACATTTCTGGCAGTGGTGCATGATAGTTGAAAGATGCATCAAATTCACTAAGATACCCCTGCCTCTTAAATAGGCGTTTCTTACTGCAACGTACAGTTGTTTAAGACTGCCGTACAAAGCGCCTGTCTTGATGAACTGAGCCCTTAAAGTTTTGTTTGTTTGCATTTTTTTTTAAAAGGTTACACTTTTTTAAATTTAGGACAGCTTCCCCATCAGATCTCTGTCTCTCCTGGCACAAAATTACAAGTATGAGCTGTTGGAGAGCACAGTGCTGCCTTTGTCATCTCAGTTGTTACTTACGCTACGCGCAGCTGTCAAGATTCGTGTGACAAAGTGTTGTGAATTCTGTGGCAGAGCTCCCTCCTGTGGTCACAAGTGGTACTTCGGCTGGTTCTCTCTGTGAGCTTCCGTTGGTGGAGGAAAGTGGTACTGCGGCTTCTGAGTTTCCTTCCTCAGGTGATGTGGTGAAGTCGTTGGGTGCTGCTCTATTTAACTCCACCTAGTGCTTTGATCCTGGCCTCCAGTCAATGTTCTAGTATTGGACCTGTTTCCTCCTGGATCGTTCCTGTGGCCTGCTGCTCTGCATAGCTAAGTTCTTCTTTGCTATTTGTTTGCTGTTTTTTTCTGTCCAGCTTGTCAATTTGTTTTTTACTGCTTGCTGGAAGCTCTAGGACGCAGAGGGTGTACCTCCATGCCGTTAGTTCGGTACGGAGGGTCTTATTGCCCCCTTTGCATGGTGTTTGTAGGGTTTTGTGTTGACCGCAAAGTTACCTTTCCTATCCTCACTCTGTTCAGAAAGTTGGGCCTCACTTTGCTAAATCTATTTCATCTCTACGTTTGTCTTTTCATCTTAACTCACAGTCATTATATGGGGGGGCTGCCTTTTCCTTTGGGGTATTTCTCTGAGGCAAGGTAGGCTTATTTTCTATCTTCAGGCTAGCTAGTTTCTCAGGCCGTGCCGAGTTGCATAGGGAGCGTTAGGCGCAATCCACGGCTGCCTTTAGTGTGGTTTGAGAGGATTAGGGATTGCAGTCAACAGAGTTCCCACGTCTCAGAGCTCGTTCTTGTTTTTTGGGTTATTGCCAGGTCACTGTATGTGCGCTGACCTCTATGTCCATTGTGGTACTGAATTACCTTTCACAACAGTACTGGAGGCCTAAAGTACTAATGATTCCCAATAGAGGGAAAAAAGAAGTTCTGAGACCATTTTGTTTTCTTTGCACTGTGTTTTGCCTTTTTTTTGCCTTTTTTTTCCCCTAGACATTTGGGTGGTTCAGGACACAGGTGTAGCAATGGATATTAAAGGTCTGTCTTCATGTGTGGATCAGCTCACGGCAAGAGTACAAAGTATTCAAGACTTTGTGGTTCAGAATTCTATGTTAGAACCGAAAATTCCTATTACATAGTTAGTAAGGCCGAAAAAAGACATTTGTCCATCCAGTTCAGCCTATATTCCATCATAATAAATCCCCAGATCTACGTCCTTCTACAGAACCTAATTGTATGATACAATATTGTTCTGCTCCAGGAAGACATCCAGGCCTCTCTTGAACCCCTCGACTGAGTTCGCCATCACCACCTCCTCAGGCAAGCAATTCCAGATTCTCACTGCCCTAAGAGTAAAGAATCCTCTTCTATGTTGGTGGAAAAACCTTCTCTCCTCCAGACGCAAAGAATGCCCCCTTGTGCCCGTCACCTTCCTTGGTATAAACAGATCCTCAGCGAGATATTTGTATTGTCCCCTTATATACTTATACATGGTTATTAGATCGCCCCTCAGTCGTCTTTTTTCTAGACTAAATAATCCTAATTTCGCTAATCTATCTGGGTATTGTAGTTCTCCCATCCCCTTTATTAATTTTGTTGCCCTCCTTTGTACTCTCTCTAGTTCCATTATATCCTTCCTGAGCACCGGTGACCAAAACTGGACACAGTACTCCATGTGTGGTCTAACTAGGGATTTGTACAGAGGCAGTATAATGCTCTCATCATGTGTATCCAGACCTCTTTTAATGCACCCCATGATCCTGTTTGCCTTGGCAGCTGCTGCCTGGCACTGGCTGCTCCAGGTAAGTTTATCATTAACTAGGATCCCCAAGTCCTTCTCCCTGTCAGATTTACCCAGTGGTTTCCCATTCAGTGTGTAATGGTGATATTGATTCCTTCTTCCCATGTGTATAACCTTACATTTATCATTGTTAAACCTCATCTGCCACCTTTCAGCCCAAGTTTCCAACTTATCCAGATCCATCTGTAGCAGAATACTATCTTCTCTTGTATTAACTGCTTTACATAGTTTTGTATCATCTGCAAATATCGATATTTTACTGTGTAAACCTTCTACCAGATCATTAATGAATATGTTGAAGAGAACAGGTCCCAATACTGACCCCTGCGGTACCCCACTGGTCACAGCGACCCAGTTAGAGACTATACCATTTATAACCACCCTCTGCTTTCTATCACTAAGCCAGTTACTAACCCATTTACACACATTTTCCCCCAGACCAAGCATTCTCATTTTGTGTACCAACCTCTTGTGCGGCACGGTATCAAACGCTTTGGAAAAATCGAGATATACCACGTCCAATGACTCACCGTGGTCCAGCCTATAGCTTACCTCTTCATAAAAACTGATTAGATTGGTTTGACAGGAGCGATTTCTCATAAACCCATGCTGATATGGAGTTAAACAGTTATTCTCATTGAGATAATCCAGAATAACATCCCTCAGAAACCCTTCAAATATTTTACCAACAATAGAGGTTAGACTTACTGGCCTATAATTTCCAGGTTCACTTTTAGAGCCCTTTTTGAATATTGGCACCACATTTGCTATGCGCCAGTCCTGCGGAACAGACCCTGTCACAATAGAGTCCCTAAAAATAAGAAATAATGGTTTATCTATTACATTACTTAGTTCTCTTAGTACTCGTGGGTGTATGCCATCCGGACCCGGAGATTTATCTATTTTAATCTTATTTAGCCGGTTTCGCACCTCTTCTTGGGTTAGATTGGTGACCCTTAATATAGGGTTTTCATTGTTTCTTGGGATTTCACCTAGCATTTCATTTTCCACCGTGAATACCGTGGAGAAGAAGGTGTTTAATATGTTAGCTTTTTCCTCGTCATCTACAACCATTCTTTCCTCACTATTTTTTAAGGGGCCTACATTTTCAGTTTTTATTCTTTTACTATTGATATAGTTGAAGAACAGTTTGGGATTAGTTTTACTCTCCTTAGCAATGTGCTTCTCTGTTTCCTTTTTGGCAGCTTTAATTAGTTTTTTAGATAAAGTATTTTTCTCCCTATAGTTTTTTAGAGCTTCAATGGTGCCATCCTGCTTTAGTAGTGCAAATGCTTTCTTTTTACTGTTAATTGCCTGTCTTCCTGATTTGTTTTTTGGAGGTAGAACTAAATTTCTGAGTTTCAAAAATAATTGTAAACTATTTCTGGCTTTGAAACCTCGCTCCTCTGGTGACCCAGTTCAACAAGTTAGGATCGTTATTTCTTTTTTGCGTGGCGACCCTCAGGACTGGGCATTTTCTCTTGCGTCAGGAGATCCTGCATTAAGTAATATCGATGCATTTTTCCTGGCACTCGGATTGCTGTACGATGAGCCTAATTCTGTGGATCAGGCAGAGAAGAATTTGCTGGCTCTGTGTCAGGGTCAGGATGAAATAGAGGTATATTGTCAGAAATTTAGAAAGTGGTCAGTACTCACTCAGTGGAATGAAGGTGCGCTCGCAGCTATTTTCAGAAAAGGTCTCTCTGAAGCCCTTAAGGATGTCATGGTGGGATTTCCTATGCCTGCTGGTCTGAATGAGTCTATGTCTTTGGCCATACAGATCGGTCGACGCTTGCGCGAGCGTAAATCTGTGCACCATTTGGCGGTATTACCTGAGCTTAAACCTGAGCCTATGCAGTGCGATAGGACTTTGACCAGAGTTGAACGGCAAGAACACAGACGTCTCAATGGGCTGTGTTTCTACTGTGGTGATTCCACTCATGCTATCTCTGATTGTCCTAAGCGCACTAAGCGGTTCGCTAGGTCTGCCACCATTGGTACGGTACAGTCAAAATTTCTTTTGTCTGTTACCTTGATCTGCTCTTTGTCATCGTATTCTGTCATGGCATTTGTGGACTCAGGTGCTGCTCTGAATTTGATGGACTTGGAGTATGCTAGGCGTTGTGGGTTTTTCTTGGAGCCCTTGCAGTGTCCTATTCCATTGAGAGGAATTGATGCTACGCCTTTGGCCAAGAATAAGCCTCAGTACTGGACCCAGCTGACCATGTGCATGGCTCCTGCACATCAGGAGGTTATTCGCTTTCTGGTGTTGCATAATCTGCATGATGTGGTCGTGTTGGGGTTGCCATGGCTACAAGTCCATAATCCAGTATTAGATTGGAAATCCATGTCTGTGTCCAGCTGGGGTTGTCAGGGGGTACATGGTGATGTCCCATTTCTGACTATTTCGTCATCCACCCCTTCTGAGGTTCCTGAGTTCTTGTCTGATTACCGGGATTTATTTGATGAGCCCAAGTCCGATACCCTACCTCCGCATAGGGATTGTGATTGTGCTATCGATTTGATTCCTGGTAGTAAATTCCCAAAAGGTCGACTGTTTAATTTATCTGTGCCTGAGCACGCCACTATGCGGAGTTATGTGAAGGAGTCTTTGGAGAAGGGGCATATTCGCCCATCATCGTCGCCATTAGGAGCAGGGTTCTTTTTTGTAGCCAAGAAGGATGGTTCACTGAGACCTTGTATAGATTACCGCCTTCTAAATAAGATCACGGTTAAATTTCAGTACCCCTTGCCATTGTTATCTGATTTGTTTGCTCGGATTAAGGGGGCTAGTTGGTTCACCAAGATAGATCTTCGTGGTGCGTATAATCTTGTGCGTATTAAGCGAGGCGATGAGTGGAAAACTGCATTTAATACGCCCGAGGGCCATTTTGAGTATCTAGTAATGCCATTCGGACTTGCCAATGCTCCATCAGTGTTTCAGTCCTTTAATCAGTGTTTCAGTCCTTTATGCATGACATCTTCCGAGAGTACCTGGATAAATTCCTGATTGTGTACTTAGATGACATTTTGATCTTCTCGGATGATTGGGAGTCTCATGTGAAGCAGGTCAGAACGGTGTTTCAGGTCCTGCGTGCTAATTCTTTGTTTGTGAAGGGATCAAAGTGTCTCTTTGGTGTTCAGAAGGTTTCATTTTTGGGGTTCATCTTTTCCCCTTCTACTATCGAGATGGACCCTGTTAAGGTCCAAGCCATCCATAATTGGACTCAGCCGACATCTCTGAAAAGTCGGCAAAAGTTCCTGGGCTTTGCTAATTTTTATCGTCGCTTCATCTGCAATTTTTCTAGTATTGCTAAACCATTGACCGATTTGACCAAGAAAGGTGCTGATTTGGTCAATTGGTCTTCTGCTGCGGTGGAAGCTTTTCAAGAGTTGAAGCGTCGTTTTTCTTCTGCCCCTGTGTTGTGTCAACCAGATGTTTCGCTTCCGTTCCAGGTCGAGGTTGATGCTTCTGAGATTGGAGCAGGGGCTGTTTTGTCGCAGAGAAGTTTTGATTGCTCGGTGATGAAACCATGCGCCTTCTTTTCCAGGAAGTTTTCGCCTGCTGAGCGAAATTATGATGTGGGCAATCGAGAGTTGCTGGCCATGAAGTGGGCATTCGAGGAGTGGCGTCATTGGCTTGAAGGAGCTAAGCATCGCGTGGTGGTCTTGACTGATCATAAGAACTTGACTTATCTCGAGTCCGCCAAGCGGTTAAATCCTAGACAAGCTCGTTGGTCGTTGTTTTTTGCCCGTTTTGACTTTGTGATTTCATACCTTCCGTGCTCTAAAAATGTGAAGGCGGATGCTGTGTCTAGGAGTTTTGTGCCCGACTCTCTGGGTGTATCTGAGCAGGCGGGTATCCTCAAAGAGGGAGTAATTGTGTCTGCCATCTCCCCTGATTTGCGGCGGGTGCTGCAAAAATTTCAGGCTAATAAACCTGATCGTTGCCCAGCGGAGAAACTGTTTGTCCCTGATAGGTGGACGAATAAAGTTATCTCTGAGGTTCATTGTTCGGTGTTGGCTGGTCATCCTGGAATCTTTGGTACCAGAGAGTTAGTGGCTAGATCCTTTTGGTGGCCATCTCTGTCGCGGGATGTGCGTACTTTTGTGCAGTCCTGTGGGATTTGTGCTCGGGCTAAGCCCTGCTGTTCTCGTGCCAGTGGGTTGCTTTTGCCCTTGCCGGTCCCGAAGAGGCCTTGGACACATATCTCTATGGACTTTATTTCAGATCTTCCCGTCTCTCAAAAGATGTCAGTCATTTGGGTGGTCTGTGATCGCTTCTCTAAGATGGTCCATTTGGTACCCTAGTCTAAAATGCCTTCCTCCTCTGATTTGGTGCCATTGTTTTTCCAGCATGTGGTTCGTTTACATGGCATTCCAGAGAATATCGTTTCTGACAGAGGTTTTGGCGAGCCTTTTGTGGTAGGATGGGCATTGACTTGTCTTTTTCCTCGGCTTTCCATCCTCAGACTAATGGCCAGACCGAACGAACCAATCAGACCTTGGAAACATATCTGAGATGCTTTGTTTCTGCTGATCAGGATGACTGGGTGTCCTTTTTGCCTTTGGCTGAGTTCGCCCTTAATAATCGGGCCAGCTCGGCTACCTTGGTTTCACCGTTTTTCTGCAACTCTGGGTTCCATCCTCGTTTCTCTTCAGGGCAGGTTGAGTCTTCGGACTGTCCTGGTGTGGATACTGTGGTGGACAGGTTGCAGCAGATTTGGACTCATGTAGTGGACAATTTGACTTTGTCCCAGGAGAAGGCTCAACGTTTCGCTAATCGCAGACACTGTGTGGGTCCCCGACTTCGGGTTGGGGACTTGGTTTGGTTATCTTCTCGTCATATTCCTATGAAGGTTTCCTCTCCTAAGTTTAAACCTCTTTTATTGGTCCGTATAGGATTTCTGAGGTTCTTAATCCTGTATCTTTTCGTCTGACCCTTCCAGATTCTTTTTCCATACATAACGTATTCCATAGGTCATTGTTGCGGAGATACGTGGCACCTATGGTTCCATCTGTTGATCCTCCTGCCCCGGTTTTGGTGGAGGGGGAGTTGGAGTATATTGTGGAGAAGATTTTGGATTGTCGTGTTTCAAGGCGGAAACTCCAGTATCTGGTTAAGTGGAAGGGTTATGCTCAGGAAGATAATTCCTGGGTCTTTGCCTCTGATGTCGATGCTCCCGATCTTGTTCGTGCCTTTCATATGGCTCATCCTGGTCGTCCTGGGAGCTCTGGTGAGGGTTCGGTGACCCCTCCTCAAGGGGGGGGTACTGTTGTGAATTCTGTGGCAGAGCTCCCTCCTGTGGTCACAAGTGGTACTTCGGCTGGTTCTCTCTCTGAGCTTCCGTTGGTGGAGGAAAGTGGTACTGCGGCTTCTGAGTTTCCTTCCTCAGGTGATGTGGTGAAGTCGTTGGGTGCTGCTCTATTTAACTCCACCTAGTGCTTTGATCCTGGCCTCCAGTCAATGTTCTAGTATTGGACCTGTTTCCTCCTGGATTGTTCCTGTGGCCTGCTGCTCTGCATAGCTAAGTTCTTCTTTGCTATTTGTTTGCTGTTTTTTTCTGTCCAGCTTGTCAATTTGTTTTTTACTGCTTGCTGGAAGCTCTGGGATGCAGAGGGTGTACCTCCGTGCCGTTAATTCGGTACGGAGGGTCTTTTTGCCCCTTTGCGTGGTGTTTGTAGCGTTTTGTGTTGACCGCAAAGTTATCTTTCCTATCCTCACTCTGTTCAGAAAGTTGGGCCTCACTTTGCTAAATCTATTTCATCTCTACGTTTGTCTTTTCATCTTAACTCACAGTCATTATATGTGGGGGCTGCCTTTTCCTTTGGGGTATTTCTCTGAGGCAAGGTAGGCTTATTTTCTATCTTCAGGCTAGCTAGTTTCTCAGGCCGTGCCGAGTTGCATAGGGAGCGTTAGGCGCAATCCACGGCTGCCTTTAGTGTGGTTTGAGAGGATTAGGGATTGCAGTCAACAGAGTTCCCACGTCTCAGAGCTCGTTCTTGTTTTTTGGGTTATTGCCAGGTCACTGTATGTGCGCTGACCTCTATGTCCATTGTGGTACTGAATTACCTTTCACAACAACAAAGGCCGTCGCGCTTTGTTTAGGCAGTGACTGAGATGACAAAACTCAGCAACTGTCAATGCAGAGTGCAGCAGTGGAGTTAAGTTTGTCCTTAGCTCCAATGCTATGCATACGAAATTACCTAGAATGCAAACCTGATTTCATAATGCTGGGAGCTTTGTCATCTCAGTCACCATCTAAGAAGAGTGTAGCAGCTGTTGACAAACTCATTTTAACTTCTGCATTCTGCACAAGAACTTGTGGTGCATATAACGGTGTCAAAGCAGCCTCTGACTGTTTCAATCAACTAATTTGCTGGCCGCTGGGCGGGAGCTCATTGCACCCCTGTGCCATCCTAAGAGGAAATTTTGCATTGTAGTAAAATTTGGCACCTGGAGCACACACCTTTGTGGCCACCCAATGCTATGCACTGCTGTGCACCTCTTTTGCTGATAATTACAGAATTGCCTTTTTCAGGAAATTGGGCTGACTGCAGTTATTGGCACATCCAGATAGCAGAGAGATGATCGGATCAAGAAAACGACAAAAGAAAAAACATTTTTGATAAACATTAACTTTAGAGATAAATATGGATTTATGTGGATATAATGTTTCAATGAAAAACCTAATTTATGATATTAGCAAAAACCATACAAATTAGTCCATCAGTACGAGTTTAAGGCTCATATAATCACTTTGACAACTGTTGCAATGAAACCCTATTTTTTTATATTAGAACTATGATATATTATGTGTATAGTTGTCATAACATTATTACTACTACTAATAATAATATGAATACGAATATAATATATTTTAGAGAATACAGTACATCTGGTTCCAACGATGTGTTAACTGGTTCTGCACTAACTAGAGAACTCATATTCTCCTGGATGTATAATGCTGTACATGGCTCTCAGGCAATGAAAATGAATGCATGACTTATATATCCAGCTGGGTTGGGAAAAATTATCTGAAAAATATTTTTAGCATAAAGAAATAAAGAAAAAAATCATTAGGTTGTAAAATAAATGGGATAAAAGCCTTCAAATTAATTGGAAGCTGACATCTGTCTAGTACATTGAATATTTTATTTCACTTTTCCAGGTATCATACTCCGGTTTAATTCACAATAATCAAATAGAAGGCAGTATAAATACAAGTATCCAGACATATACTTGCTAAGCAGTTTCTACAGACTTCTATATTTTTTGTTGTACCCATAGCATATTGATGTGTGAATACTTTTACTATGTAGTAAAATGTAGGCTTTTAATCTTTAAAAACAAGAAAAAAAAACATTAAAGACTATTAATCTCACAGTGGCATTAAACTGGTGCGATCTGCTGGGGGCATGTTTATTGATCTTTGCCCCAAGCTGTGTCTCAATCATGTGGCACCAATGGATCTGCGGGGTGCATGAAGACCTAAGGAGATATTAAGTCTCTCTATCCATTGTGCAAGTGATAAAATGAATGCAGGTTTAAGTCCCATAGGGACACTAAAATGTGAAAAAAATGCATATATATCTATATATATAAATAATTGTCTAAGGGGTACTTCCGTCTGTCTGTCCTCAACTTCCGTAACGGAAATCCCACGTCGCTGATTGGTCTCGGCAGCTGCCTGTCATGGCTACCGCGACCAATCAGCGAAGGGCACAGTCCGATTAGTCCCTCCCCTACTCCCCTGCACTCACTGCCCGGCACCCGCTCCATAATCCCCTCCAGTCACCGCTCACACAGGGTTAATGCCAGCGGTAACGGGCCGCGGGTACCGCACTCCGTTACCGCTGCTATTAACCCTGTGTGTCCCCAACTATTTACTATTGATGCTGCCTATGCAGCATCAATAATAAAAATGTCATGTTAAAAATAAAAAAAAATAAAAAAAAAAACCTGCCATACTCACCATCCGCCGCCGTTCCCGCTCCTCGCGACGCTCTGGTGACCGCTCCATGCAAGTGGCAGCTTCCGGTCCCAGGGCTGGTATGCGACAAGGACCTTCCATGACGTCACGGTCATGTGACCGCGACATCATCACAGGTCCTGCTCATACCATCCCTGGGACCGGAAGCTGCCGCTTGCATGGAGCGGTCATCGGAGCGTCGCGAGGAGCGGGAACGGCGGCGGATGGTGAGTATAGCAGGACTTCAACGGGCCTTTGGAAGGTGAGTATATGTTTATTTTTTATTTTAAGTCTCTATACTACATGGCTCTGTGCTGTTTACTCTGTCACTGTGCAATATACTATGTGGCAGGGCAATATACTATGTAACTGGGCAATATACTATGTGGCTGGGCAATATACTATGTGGCTGGGCAATATACTAAGTGGCTGGGCAATATACTAAGTGGCTGGGCAATATACTACGTGGCTGGGCAATATACTACGTGACTCGGCAATATACTACGTGACTCAGCAATATACTACGTGGCTGGGCAATATACTATATGGGTGGGCAATATACTACGTGACTGGGCAATATACGATGTGGCTGGGCAATATACTACGTGACTGGGCTATATACTACGTGACTGGGCAATATAGTATGTGGCTGGGCAATATACTATGTGGCTGGGCAATATACTACGTGGGTGGGCAATATACCATGTGGCTGGGCAATATACTACGTGGCTGGTCAATATACTACGTGACTCGGCAATATACTACGTGACTGGGCAATATACTACGTGGCTGGGCAATATACTATGTGACTGGGCAATATACTACGTGGCTGGGCAATATACTATGTGACTGGGCAATATACTACGTGGCTGGGCAATATACTACGTGACTGGGCAATATACTATGTGGCTGGGCAATATACCATGTGGCTGGGCAATATACCATGTGGCTGGGCAATATACCATGTGGCTGGGCAATATACTGTGTGTCTGGGCAATATACTACGTGGGTGGGCAATATACTATGTGGCTGGGCAATATACTACGTGGCTGGTCAATATACTACGTGACTCGGCAATATACTACGTCACTGGGCAATATACTACGTGGCTGGGCAATATACTATGTGACTGGGCAATATACTACGTGGCTGGGCAATATACTACGTGACTGGGCAATATACTATGTGGCTGGGCAATATACCATGTGGCTGGGCAATATACCATGTGGCTGGGCAATATACCATGTGGCTGGGCAATATACTGTGTGGCTGGGCAATATACTACGTGGGTGGGCAATATACTACGTGGCTGGGCAAAATACTACGTGGCTGGGCAATATACTACGTGGCTGGGCAATATACTACGTGACTGGGCAATATAGTATGTGACTGGGCAATATAGTATGTGGCTGGGCAATATACTACGTGGCTGGGCAATATAGTACGTGGCTGGGCAATATAGTATGTGGCTGGGCAATATACTACATGACTGGGCAGTATACTACGTCGCTGGGCAATATACTACGTGGACATGCATATTCTAGAATATCCGATGCGTTAGAATCGGGCCACCATCTAGTATATATATTATTATTATTATTATTATTATTATTATACAACTTTAAATCAACCCCTTTTCCCAACTGAAAATAATTTAAAAAAAGAAGAGAATTGATCAGCATATTTTGCATTGTTTTTTGTACTAATTTTTAACAGCATTTAGGGGACAAAGTTAAGTAGGAACTAAAGATGCATTATTACACTATACAGGTATTATAATCATTAAAGAAGCACAAATAGGGCATTGTTTGTTTCTAAGGGACAAAGAGTGCATTACTTTTTTCTCGCGTGCGCACAGAGGGAATTAGGTTATGTGAACACGTATTTTTGAGGGCTGCGGATTTTTCCGCAGCGGATTTCACAAATCCGCAGGTAAAGGGCAATGTGTTTTACCTGTGGATTTACCGCGGATTCACCGGGGTTTTTATGCGGATTTTGTGCGGATTCCACCTGTGGTTTTACACCTGCGGATTCCTATTATGGAGCAGGTGTAAACCGCTGCAGAATCCGCACAAAGAATTGACATGCTGCGGAATGTAACCCGCAGCGTTTCCGCGCGTTGTTTTCCGCAGCATGGGCACTGCGGATTGCGTTTCCATTGGTTTACATTGTACTGTAAATGCATGGAAAGCTGATGCGGACACGCAGCTGCAGATCCGCTGCAAAATCTGCAACGTGTGCCTTATTATTTTTGGAGATTAATTTTACCATCTAAAGGGTGCAAAATTATGTTATTACTTTGTAAGGGGTAAATTAGGGGGCATTATTACTATGTGGGGCACTAAGAGGAGCACTGTTACTGTGCTGCGCAGGAACAAAGAGGGCAGCAAAAGGCTCAGTAGTGGGGTATCAGCAGGATGGGGAGTTTGTGTAGTCTGTGACTATGTGGGGACAGTGCTGGAAATGTGAGAAGCCAAATGTTTCTGTGTTGTAAACTCTGTAAATGAGTCATGGCTGAAGAAGTCGTCATCATGTCTGTCTGGGCCAGATGGAAAAGACTGGAAAAGTGAATGTACGGTATGTATAACATATAATAACTATACTCAGTGGTGAATGAAGAGCAGCCTGGAACCTAAACAGCTTAGAGGGTGAGAGCCCCCCAGCACCCAACGTAAAACGTGACATCAGTCATATGGCACACAATGCAAATTTGTTTCTCTCATGTTCATAAATATTTACATCCAGTAACTTTCTCTGATATCTCACCTGATTACAACCTTTTAATTCTTCATCTTGTCAAATCTTCATGTCGATGTCCTAACTTCATGACTCGACTACTGAAGGGTGCTATACTGATTATCGCACCCTTAAAATAAAAAAGGTCACTGTCACACCTGCATGTGACACTAGAAGTTCATGTACCCACTGTGCCACGGGACCCAGCTTACCTGGGAAGGGCAGAAATAAGCGGCTAACTGGCTTTCACTGGAGCTCATGTTGGTGGAGTTGTAAGAGGAAGAACAAGATCGGGTATACCTTTCTCACACCGGTTCTGGAACTACAGGGGCTGTCACCAATGTTGCAGGGGGGAAGATTTTCAGACAAGGACCAATCCTTGAATGTAAATGAGGTAGGTTGGGCCAGGTTAAAAAGCTCTGCGTGCGGGAAAAGAGAGGAAGTCGAGGCAGGAAAGCTAAGCGGACAGTCGGGTGCAGTATTAGCGGTGACTGCAGAGCACCCCTTGAGGGCAGGCCGACTTGACAGATCCCCTGCGTATTGGTCTACTGTAAGTGGAACACAGGCTGCCAGTTTCCCCCTAACCTCCATGCCAGGAGGTGACTCTGAGTTGAGACCAGTGACTGTAACGTGCGTTCAGCGCAGTGAGAAGCAGGTGACTAGGCCAGAGCCCCTTAGCCAGGTACCTGTGTACACCGCGGAGCGAGGCTTAGTTCCGGCAGTACTTCATACTAGACTGAGCTGAGCACAGCTTTTGGCATTCGTGAGTGCAGGAGCATTCCGCATCCTTCAAAGACCCGTCACCCGCTTCGTGGATTGGAACCCCGTCCTCTACAGACACCTCTGAGACTTCACGTGCTGCTGTTGTCAGTGCCACCGTTGGAGAACCGAGACACTGCAATCAAGAAGACTACAGACTGATATGTTTTATTGCCTTTGCTTCTTCCTATTGAACTAACGTCCTTCCCTGCCCTGTCCCTTCCTAGCTCCCAGTTCTGCCCTGCTCCCTTACACACACCCCCCCCCCCGAGTCCTTCCACTCCCTGCGCGAAGTATACATGTTGTTAATAAACTTGTTAACTCTTGATCTGCCTCCTGTCTGTGACAACATCTGACGTTCCTGCGATTTCTACAGAGTCAGACTTGTACTGCAGGTAGCCATCAGTTACCACTCCTAGGCAGTCCCCAGTACTGCAGCTGCTGACCCCAGGGATCAGGTACACTGATACACACTGGACAGAGTAATTAGCTTGCAGCCAATGAAAACCCCAAAGTCATTATCTCAGTAAATTAGAATACTTTATAACACCAGCTTGAAAAATGATTTTAAAGTCCGAAATGTTGGCCTGCTGAAATGTATGTTTAGTAAATGCACTCAGTACTTCTTTGGGGACTCCTTTTGCATCAATTACTGCATCAATGCGGTGTGGCATGGAGGCGATCAACCTGTGGCACTGCTGAAGTGTTATGGAAGCCCAGTTTGCTTTGATAGTAACCTTCAGCTCACCTGTCTATTGGTCATGAGAGGCTTGACACAAGGAATGCAGCACTTGTAGCCCATGTCCTGGATCTGTCTGTGTGTGGTGGCTCTTGAAGCAATGACTCCAGCAGCAGTCCACTCCTTGTGAATCTCCCCAAAAGTTTTGAATGGCCTTTTCTTAACAATCCTCTCAAGGCTGTGGTTATCCCGGTTGCTTGTGCACCTTTTTTACCACACTTTTTCCTTCCACTCAACTTTCCATTAATATGCTTGGATACAGCACTCTGAACAGCAAGCTTCTTTAGCAACGACCTTTTGTGGCTTACCCTCTTTGTGGAGTGTGTCAATGACTCCCTTCTGGACATCTGTCCAAGTCAGCAGTCTTCCACATGATTATGGAGCCTACTGAAACAGACTAAGGGACCTTTTTAAACACTTAGGAAGCCTTTGCAGGTGTTTTTTTATTAATTATTCTAATTTACTGAGATAATGACTTTTGGGTTTTCATTGGCTGTTTGCCATAATAGTAACATAGTAACATAGTTAGTAAGGCCGAAAAAAGACATTTGTCCATCCAGTTCAGCCTATATTCCATCATAATAAATACCCAGATCTACGTCCTTCTACAGAACCTAATAATTGTATGATACAATATTGTTCTGCTCCAGGAAGACATCCAGGCCTCTCTTGAACCCCTCGACTGAGTTCGCCATCACCACCTCCTCAGGCAAGCAATTCCAGATTCTCACTGCCCTAACAGTAAAGAATCCTCTTCTATGTTGGTGGAAAAACCTTCTCTCCTCCAGACGCAAAGAATGCCCCCTTGTGCCCGTCACCTTCCTTGGTATAAACAGATCCTCAGCGAGATATTTGTATTGTCCCCTTATATACTTATACATGGTTATTAGATCGCCCCTCAGTCGTCTTTTTTTTTTGATAATCATCAATATTAACAGAAATAAACATTTGAAATAGATCACTAGATGGTGGCCCGATTCTAACGCATCGGGTATCCTAGAATATGCATGTCCACATAGTATATTGCCCGGCGACGTAGTATATTGCCCAGCCACGTAGTATATTGCCCAGCCACGTAGTATATTGCCCAGCTACGTAGTATATTGCCCAGCCACATAGTATATTGCCCAGCGACGTAGTATACAGCACAGAGCCACATAGTATACAGCACAGACACGTAGTATATTGCCCAGTCACGTAGTATATTGCCCAGCCACGTAGTATATTGCCCAGCCACGTAGTATATTGCCCAGTCACATAGTATATTGCCCAGGCATGTAGTATATTGCCCAGCCACGTAGTATATTGCCCAGCCACGCAGTATATTGCACAGGGACGTAGTATACAGCACAGAGCCACGTAGTATACAGCACAGACACGTAGTATACTGCCCAGCCACATAGTATATTGCCCAGCCACGTAGTATATTGCCCAGCCACATAGTATATTTCCCAGTCACGTAGTACATTGCCCAGCCACATAGTATATTAGTATATAGCAGCCATGCGGTATCTAACACAGCCCACCTAGTATACAGCAGTGTGGGCACCATATCCCTGTTAAAAAAATAATTAAAATAAAAAATAGTTATATACTCACCCGGCAGGATCCAGCGAACCTCTGGCGATGCGCTCGGTGGCGAACATCTTGCGTTCCCAGGATGCAATGCAAAATTATTCAGATCACTTAGCGGTCTCGCGAGACCGCTAAGTCTTCTGGGTAATTTCGCAATGCATCTCTGGGACCGGAAGCTGGCGGCATGCAGGAGCGCATCGTCGTACTACGGAAAGTGAGAATAGCAGGTTTTTTGTTTTTTTATTATTTATAACATTAGATCTTTTCACTATTGATGCTGCATAGGCAGTATCAATAGTAAAAACTTGATCACACAGGGTTAATAGCGGCGGTAACGGAGTGAGTTACCCGCGGCATAACGTTGTCCGTTACCGCTGGCATTAACCCTGTGTGAGCGGTGACTGGAGGGGAGTATGGAGCGGGTGCCGGGCACTGACTGCGGGGAGTATGGAGCAAGCGCCGGACACTGACTGCGGGAAGTATGGAGCGGGCGCCGGGCACTGACTGCGGGGAGTATGGAGCGGGCGCCGAGCACTGACTGCGGGGAGTATGGAGGGCGCCGGGCACTGACTGCAGGGGAGTAGGGAAGGACTAATTGGACTGTGGCCATCACTGATTGGTCGCGGCAGCCATGACAGGCAGCTGGCGAGACCAATCAGCGACTTGGATTTCCATTACAGACAGAGGCCGCGACCAATGAATATCCGGGACAGACAGACAGACAGAAAGACAGAAGTGACCCTAAGGCTGTGTTCACACGTTCCGGTTTTTTCGCGGTTTTTTCGCGGTTTTTCCCGATAAAAACGCTATAAAACTGCAAAAAAAACCGCATACAATAAGCATCCCATCATTTAGAATGAATTCCGCATGTTTTGTGCACATGATGCGTTTTTTTCCGCAAAAAAAACGCATCAGGCACAAAATCCGGACATGCTCTATCCTTTTGCGGTTTTTTTGCGGATTTCCCACTCCAAAATGCATTGGGAAGTGTCTGGAAAAAAACGCGGCAAAAATGCGTCAAAACCGCGGCAAAAACGCGTCAAAACCGCGGCAAAATCGCGGCAAAAACGCACGCAGTTTTCTTGCGGATTTCATGCAGAAAATGTCCGGAATTCTCAGGAATTTTCTGCATGAATTCCTGAACGTGTGCACATAGCCTTAGACTATTATATAATAGATATATATAAAGTATACAGAGGATGTAAAGTGTCTATATATCCTATGTAGAGGTAAAAAAAAATCACACCAGGAATCATTTCAGAACTTTTTCCACCTTTAAAGTTATCTACATACTGTATCTAGAAGTATCAGGCAAGTGGGTATTTGACCACATCATCATTTCTATGCAGATTTGCCAACTGCAAGCTGTATAAATGTCAATGCTTATTGGATGACACATATCAGGTGATGTGTATTAGTGTATTGAAGCACTTTCAACTTCCTTAACTGTTCACTATAACAATACTTTTGACCAGGGGTGCCCAAATTTTTACATGCCACTGTATATTCAATTCAATTAAAAATTAACCAGTAGCTATGTTTATTAAAAAAAATCCTGTGTAAGCTCTGCTCACATGTTTTTTTCCTGTATTTATATTGCTATATGTTAGGTGTCAAGTTCCCGCCTCTGCAGAGGGGGAATCTCGAACCATCTCCGCTGTGTTCTCCCATTCTTCTCCAGTTGCAGTGGAGCCTGCTCAACAGAGACGTCGGTCCTAGCATCTAGCTCAGGTTGACACTGGACGACTGGTCACTGCTCCCCTTCCAGGCTCTGTCTTTGTAGCCAGCAGTGATCAGCAGCAAGCAGGTCTTTCTGGGATTAAGTCCTGCTTTTCTCATACTGAGCATGCCCACTGGATGACCTCCCATTGGAGGTCGGGGGTCACATGCTCAGGTCCTGTTGCGGCTCCTATTGGTCCATCTGGAAGGTCTTGTAGCACTGCCGCTATAAAAGGTACGCATGGCCCCTCGGCCATGCGCGAGTGTACATTTGAAGGTACAGATGAATGACCTCGGGGAGACCAAAACATCCAACACCACGGAGACACCATCACGTGTTTCTCAACGCAGTGATCCAGAACACTGCCCCCATCCCTTATGGGAAATATGCAAATGCATGTAAAGTAAGCTGCGGAGACACCATCATGTGTTTCTCAATGCAAGCAATGAATAGCCAGGCCTTTTCCCAGGAAGGAACAACCACGGGAAAGGAAGCATCCAATAAAGGAAAACATCCAATAAAGGAAAACCACCTATGCCAAGCATGGTATCCATCCACAGACAGCTGTTTCGGGGTTTTTGCCCCTCATCAGTGTGGAGTAGGAAACTGGCTATTAGGAGCAGTGCCTAGTAAAAGGCTGTGAAGGTACAGATGAATGACCTCGGGGAGACCAAAACATCCAACACCGCGGAGACACCATCACGTGTTTCTCAACGCAGTGATCCAGAACACTGCCCCCATCCCTTATGGGAAATATGCAAATGCATGTAGAAAAGCCGTGGAGACACCATCACGTGTTTCTCAACGCAAGCAATAAATAGCCAGGTCTTTCACTGGGAAGGAACAACCACGGGAAGGGCAGGATCCAAAAAGGAAAACCACCTATGCCAAAACATGGTATCCATCCACAGACAGCTGTTTCGGGGTATTTGCCCCTCATCAGTGCATGCATTTCCATAAGGGAAATATGCTTGGCATAGGTGGTTTTCCTTTATTGGATGCTGCCCTTCCCGTGGTTGTTCCTTCTCGGGGAAAGGCCTGGCTATTCATTGCTTGTGTTGAGAAACACGTGATGGTGTCTCAGCAGCTAACTTTACATGCATTTGCGTATTTCCCATAAGGGATGGGGGCAGTGTTCTGGATCACTGCGTTGAGAAACACGTGATGGTGTCTCCGCGGTGTTGGATGTTTTGGTCTCCCCGAGGTCATTCATCTGTACCTTCACAGCCTTTTACTAGGCACTGCTCCTAATAGCCAGTTTCCTACTCCACACTGATGAGGGGCAAAAACCCCGAAACAGCTGTCTGTGGATGGATACCATGCTTGGCATAGGTGGTTTTCCTTTATTGGATGTTTTCCTTTATTGGATGCTTCCCTTCCCGTGGTTGTTCCTTCCCGGGGAAAGGCCTGGCTATTCATTGCTTGCATTGAGAAACACGTGATGGTGTCTCCGCAGCTTACTTTATATGCAGTGTACATTTGAAAACGTGTGTGTGTTGATGAGTGCAAGTCGTTCTTTAAACATCCCTTCCCTAGTGTATGACTGCTCGCGTAAGGTGGATGTCTGCTATCTAGCACCTGGCTGAGCTATCAGCACAATAACACACGAAACAGGGTCTAATTGCTGTTACCACCAGTGTGGCGCTGTTAGGCTATGTGCACACGTTCAGGATTTCTCGCAGAAAATTTCTGAGAATTCTGGACATTTTCTGCAAGAAATCCGCAAGAAAACCGCATGCGTTTTTGCGGCGATTTTGCCGCGGTTTTGACACGTTTTTGCCACGGTTTTGACACGTTTTTGCCGCGTTTTTTTCCGGACACTTGCCAATGCATTTTGGAGTGGGAAATCCGCAAAAAAAAACGGAAAATTAATGAACATGCTGCGGTTTTTACCGCGATGCGTTTTTTTCGCAGAAAAAACCCCATCATGTGCACAAAAGATGCAGCATTCATTCTAAATGATGGGATGCTTATTGTATGCTTTTTTTGGCGGTTTTATAGCATTTTTATCGTGAAAAAATGCAAAAAAACCGCAAACGCAACGTGTGCATACAGCCTTAGTCTACGTTCACATTAGCATTCGGCTAGTGTGCGTCGCGCTAGCGTCGGGCGACGCAGCGGCGACGCACGCGTCATGCGCCCCTATGTTTAACATGGGGGACGCATGCGTTTTTGCTTGTTGCGTTTTCCGACACGTGCGTCTTTTTTGACGCTAGCGTCGGACCAAGAAAACGCAACAAGTTGCATTTTTCTTGCGTCCGATTTTCATCAAAAAACGACGCACGCGTCGAAAAATGCAGCATTTTGCACACGTTTTTCGGTGCGTTGTGCGTCGCGTCGCCGACGCAGCGGCGCACAACGCTAGTGTGAACGTAGCCTTAGAGCGCTTTCCATACCCAAGTCTGGGTGGATAGTGGCGTCTGCCAGAGTGGCACAGCACGCACTCTTGAGCATTTAAGTTACTTTCTCAGTTACTCTGATACCCCAATTGTGGTGTCGAGCGCAAGAGATCTACCCGAACTCTAATCCTGTGTCCTGGGATAGAGTTCTGTGATTCCTTGCTTACGCTCTTTATGCAGTACCACGGCCCTGTGACGCAACAGGGTTCGCTTCCTTCATACAGGGTGAAGTTAACCCATGTGTGTATCCACATTGTACCACCATATAGTCCGTCATTACTCAGCAGCATGTTCCATCTCTGCACGGTGGACCCCAGGCTGCGAACGCACCTCATACCTTCTCTCTAATTATTTGGTGCGTTCCGCTAGCCCTAACAGCTATATATTTCAATACATACATTTTTTTGTCTTTTCCAATACTTTGGGTGTGCACAGACTTCAATTAATGTGCTTCTTTTTCTTCTTTATCATATCATGATGAAATGAGAATTGCTCTTGACTGACCAGATGGATGTTTCCACTGTAGGATCAGCAACGGTCATAGACCTTGACTTCGATTCAGACCAAGTGATCTGCACAAAAGCACGGAGATTTGTCTGATAATAATTAGAGCATCAGATCAAATAGTCCAATGCAAGTCTATAGATCCACGAAAAAATTGGACAACACACAGATGTTATCCATGTGCTCACTGTTTTTGCCAAACTTTTTGATAGAAGAAGCTTGAGAAACTGCTTGGTAAAAGCTGACACACTAACTCTGATTAAAAACATTGCTGAAACTGGGACCGTGTTTTGCATATGACAAAAATCAATCATCTGAATAAGTTCTAAAGGTCAAAATGTGGTTGGAATTCATATAGCTTATGGAATTATAACAACAGGATAAATGCATTAGTTTTTCGTAAGCCCTTATGCACATATCCTTTCATGCCGAGACATAATCTAACACTCACAGAAATATAGGGACCCATAGAGTACCAATATGGGACTCTCTGTAACGAGTAAGAATATTGAGATTGTAATGAATTACTTTTAACACTACTTATGTTTGGATGCACATTCCACATTATTTATTTTTTTTATTTATTTTTTGTAGTTGCAGCTATTATTCAGAACTATGAGGATGGATATTCCAATCTAATTCATATGCATCTGATGATATGCTAAAGAGGTATCCTTCCACCATATTGTTGATTTAGTGGAGAATACTTGCATTAGGGTACCGTCACACACTGCCATTTCGATCGCTACGACGGTACGATTCGTGACGTTCCAGCGATATCGTTACGATATCGCTGTGTCTGACACGCAGCAGCGATCAGGGATCCTGCTGAGAATCGTACGTCGTAGCAGATCGTTTGGAACTTTGTTTCGTCGCTGGATCTCCCGCTGTCATCGCTAGATCGGTGTGTGTGACACCGATCCAGCGATGCGATCCAGCGATGCGTTCGCTTGTAACCAGGGTAAACATCGGGTTACTAAGCACAGGGCCGCGCTTAGTAACCCGATGTTTACCCTGGTTACCAGCGTAAATGTAAAAAAAACAAACACTACATACTTACATTCCGGTGTCCGTCAGGTCCCTTGCCGTCTGCTTCCCGCACTCAGTGACTGCCGGCCGTAAAGTGAAAGCAGAGCAGAGCGGTGACGTCACCGCTGTGTTGTGCTTTCACTTTACGGCCAGCAGTCAGTGAGTGCGGGAAGCAGACGGCAAGGGACAGACACCGGAATGTAAGTATGTGCTGTTTTTTTTTTTTTACGCTGGTAACCAGGGTAAACATTGGGTTACTAAGCGCGGTCCTGCGCTTAGTAACCCGATGTTTACCCTGGTTACCCGGGGACCTCAGCATCGTTGGTCGCTGGAGAGCTGTCTGTGTGACAGCTCCCCAGCGACCACACTACGATTTACCTACGATCACGGCCAGGTCGTATCGCTGGTCGTGATCGTAGGTAAATCGTATAGTGTGACGGTACCCTTACACTGAATGGCCTCTTTATTAGAGACATTCATCTAGTAGCACACTGGATTTCCTTTGGTCTTCCAAACAATAACAACCATTCATTGTAGACTAGTTCACACTTGTTTAAATTATTTTGCAGGAATATTCCCACAAGCTGATAGGATAGTTTATTGAAGCACATTAGGTAGATGTACTGATATGCTCTGAACAGTCCATTGTACCTCATCACAGAGCTGCGCTATAGGACTATAGGTAAATTCTCAGTGAAGCATTGCATGGCCTATATGTCTCCTTACACCATTTTGGCACTTTCCACAAGAAGATTCATTACTCCTCAGACCCTCTGTCAGAGACATCTCACCCAACCATATCATACCTCCGGCTTTGCACTGATGAGTGGCAACGAAGAGAAAAATTTGATCACCCACAATGCAGAAGACCTAGGAATTGTCAAGGCAATATTAGCCATACCATTACCACTCCTCCACCAGTCTGAACTTTTGACAGCTGACAGGAAGGGTTCGTTGATAGAGATGAGCGAATATTTTAATATTCAGTTCGGCTCACTGTAGCCGAATTTGCAATATTCGCCAACTTAATCGCCGAATATAGCCGATAGTACACAGCACAAAAGCCAGTGTTTCCCATGTTGTGTGACAGCGTGGGAAACACCGGCATAGTGCTTCTGATCGTCAGTGAAATCATCCCCGCCGGTCAGAGAGCCAGGGCTCCCATGCTGTCAACACTCAGCCGTGAATGCTCAGCTGTGATCGGAGGTATAAAGTTTACGTCTGGTCACTGGCATCAGCTGATGGGACTACAGGTCCCACCTGCTACCGCTAATAACAGTAAGAGCAGGAGCGGATGGGAGCATTCATCAGCTGCTCCTGCGCTGTAAATAATTTTAAAAGAAAACCTGTGTGGGTTCCCCTATATTTTTTATAACCAGCCAGGCAAAACTCACAGCTGGGGGCTGCAATCTCGAAGCTGTCAGCTTCAGCAAAGCTGGTTATTAAGAATAGAAGGGTCAGCACACCTTATTTTTAATTATTTAAATAAGTAATTAAAAAAACTGAGTAGGGTCCCCCCAATTCTTTTTTTTAACCAATAGATGTTTATGAAGTAAACTTCAGAGGGGGAGGGAGACAAGGGTAAACGGGGGGGGGGGGGAGGGGGATGTGGGAAAAAAGGATCAGCGCCTAAGTTAAAGACCACAATATGAACAGTATAATACATACAGATACAGTGTCAAAACTTGAGAAGCAAACGATTTAAATGAGGGCAAGAGCAGACTGAGATATATGTGCCGAGGACACCCAGGGATCCCACCACGAGAGGACCCTAGTTCTAGGATATTTGAAATTATGGGCCGGAGAGGGGAAGGGAGACCCATGAGGGAAATACCCAGGACAGCCAGTTGACCACTCAGCGCAAGGGGGAGACGTGTCAGATCGACAATCAAAGCCTCCACCTCACGCCAGAAAACCCGGATCTGCGGGCACGACCACCATACATGAGAGGAGGACCCCAAGGCGCCGCACTTCTTCCAACACAGAGGGGAGGAAGACGGGAAAACCTTCGCCAGGCGGACAGGGGTAAAGTACCAATGCAGTTGAATTTTTTTCACCTGCTCCAAGTGGCCAAGACATGTGGAGAACCTGGAAGGGTGCACCATAGCAAATTGCCAGTCCTCCAGGGAGGCCTCGAAGCCCAGCGAGGACTCCCAGGCGGTCATGAAAGGGAGCTTGTCAGCAGAACCATAGGAGATGAGAGCTTTATAGATTATGGAGATGCCATGGGGCAATATGGTGGCCGGTCTGAAATATCTATGAGCCGGGTCCTCTGTCAGAGGCGGGGGCACTCCGAATGACCGACGTGACCTGAGAAAGCTACGGAGCTGCAGGTATTGATAGAAGTCAGAACCAGTAAGAGAGAATCTCCCTGAGAGGTCCTCAAACGACAGAAGGCCATTTGAGCCGAAAAGGTCTGCCACCCGGAGCACCCCGCGGTCCGTCCAGGAGGAAAGAGAAATGTGCCCGATAGCATACTCCAAAGCCTGCAAAGAAACATAGTCAAACATAAATATTAGATGGGAAGTGCTGAGTAGCGCCCACAATTTAGAAGCATTCCTAATAGAACGGAGACAAGGGCCAACTAGAGGTACCTTAAGCAGCTGAAACTCCAAGAGCAATCTAAGCGAGTTTTTGGGGGCAAAATGCAATTCAATCAGAAACCAGGGTAAACATGAGTTCCCCTCCCACCATATTTTAAGGGGCTCAAGGATCGCCGCCCTATAGTATGAAAGCACTGCAGGCGCGCCCAACCCACCCATAGAATACGGTAGGGACATAATCCGACGCCTAATCCTGTGAGGTTTCCCATTCCAAATAAACCGATCTATAAGAGATTGAAAAGCTGAAATAAACTTCGAAGGGATAAAAAGGGGGAGGCATCGGAAGAGATACATTATTTTGGGTAGGAATAGCATTTTCGCCGTTTGTATGCGGGCCATCCAGGAGAGCAGTGCACCCGACAGATGATCCATGCTCTTCCTGACTTCCGCAAGAGTTTCCTCACAATTTACACGAACTATATTATCCAGCCTAGTTATCCTGATGCCTAAGTACGTAAAGCCCAGGGGAGCCCAAATGAACTCGTATTGGGATTGAATTTGGATTTGAAGGGGGGCCGGGAGAAAAAGAGGGAAAATTGTGGATTTGGTCAGATTAAGTTTATAATACGAAACCGCCGAAAACTCAGTTAAAATAGAGGTAATCGCGTTCAGCGATGCTAACGGTGAGGCACAAGTCAGGACCACGTCGTCGGCATAGAGGCCAATTTTGTGTTCGGTTCCCCCCACCCGGATTCCCTCAATGTCCGCACTCTGTCTGACCATGGAAGCCAAAGGCTCCATGACCAGAGCAAAGATGATAGGCGAGAGGGGGCAGCCCTGACGAGTGCCATTCCGAATAGAAAATGTCCGAGATCTAAATCCTGCCGAACGAACCGACGCGCAGGGATTGGAGTATAATGCCATAACCGCTCTACTAATTTGCCCGGTGAGCCCAAATTTTTCCAGCGTGAGTTCAATATAACTCCAGTGTACCCTGTCGAACGCCTTTTCGGCATCAAGCGAGAGAAATACACTGGGGAGGCTCCCCCTCTCGACCACATCCAAAAGATCTATAAGGCGCCTGGTGCCATCCCTGGTCTGTCTGCCAGGAACAAACCCAACTTGGTCGGGGTGGATGAGACCAGGGAGAACCGAGAACAGTCTGTTGGCCCAGATTTTTGCATAAATCTTAACGTCGCAGTTTAAAAGTGCTATCGGACGAAAGTTCCCCGGGGATGTTGGGGGTTTCCCTTGTTTGGGGAGAGTCGCTATGGATGCCTCCAACCCCTCAGCCCTAATACTGCCCGTCGACAGCCAATTATTAAAAAGGCGCAAGAGGTAGGGGGAGAGGGCAGGGAAGAACTGAGCATAGTAGAGAAAAGAAAAACCATCAGGCCCCGGGGAAGAACCCTTGTTGGCCTCTCTGACAATCTGCGAGAGTTCAGACTCAACAATGGGAGAGTTTAGGAAGGAGAGCTGTTCCTGGGTGACCGAGGGGAGATTAACCTTCTCCAAGAACGCCAAAATTGACTCCCGCGAAGGCTGAGGAATCCCTAGGTCAGACCCGAGGTCATAGAGCAAGGAGTAATAAGATGCAAATTCCTCCGCGATATGAATCGGATTATACACCTGGGAGCCGTCAGGCTTGAGCAAAAATGGAATCTTGGATTGAGCCTCTCTCTTCCTAACACGTCTGGCCAGAACAGCACCCGCTCGATCGCCCATTGTGTAAATTTTAGCCCTAGTTTTCCTCAGGGCCCTCTCAGCCTTATGGAGAAGCAAATTGCGAACATGCATGCGTGCTTTGGAGAGGTCGGAGAGAAGCGCCGGGGTAGGAGATAATTTGTGCGCGGACTCCAGGCGCCTTAATTCATCTAGGGAAGACTGGAGAGCTGCATTATACTTTCTTTTGGCCCTTGCCGCCAGTTTAATAAAGTGACCCCTAATTACCGCCTTGTGGGCAAACCAAAGGGTGTCGTCGCCTATGTCAGGAGTATCATTGGAGGTGAAAAATTCCCCCAAAGCCTCCTCAATACACCGAGAGTTGGAATGGTCAGCGAGGAGATGGGGGTTGAGACGCCAGTGCAAGGGGGTCTAATAGCCAAGGGATCTCTCAGTGTAAGGGACACCGGGGCATGGTCTGACCATGTGATACTGCCTATATCTGCTGAAATGCAGTGAGGGAGAGCCACGTCATTTACCAGCACAAAATCAATCCTGCTATAGGAACCGTGCCTGGGAGACAGGAACGTGTAGTCTCTCTCGCCGCAATGCAAATATCTCCAGATATCATGCAGGTTAAAAGAGTTAGTCAGAGGACCTGCTTCGCATCTTGACAGGGAAGAAGCAGAGCAGTCCAAGTCCCTAAACATTGGAGCATTGAAATCACCAGCAATCAGTTTATGACCATGTTGGATATCACGCAAAGTTTCAAAGACCTCCTCCAGGAACCTAAGCTGCCCTACATTGGGGGCGTAGATCGAGGCGATGGTATAGGGGCGTTATTAATAAGGCATAGGACCACAATAAACCTACCCAACGGATCCGCTATGGAGCGAACCAGCTGGAAGGCGTTGGACCTACTGAAAAAAATGGCTACTCCCGCCTTTCTTGACGGGCCGTTGGCAAAAAATTGATGCGGGTATAAGCCTGACTGCATTCTGAGATTATCACATTCCAGTAGGTGTGTTTCCTGAAGACACAGAATGTCGTGACGGGATTTACCCAACTGACGCCATACCACAGACCTCTTGCCCGGCGAATTGAGACCATTAACATTAATTGAATACAGCGATATACTCATAATGAGAACATGTAAACAGTTTTGCAAACTTCAGGACACCAATAACCTGTGTAAAAGAGTCTAGTACTTGTGGCAAAAAAGTAAGCAAGGGGGGGTCCCCCCAATTCTTGACAACCAGCCTTGCTAAAGCAGACAGCTGAGGGCTGGTTTTATCAGGCTGGTAAGGGGCCATGGATATAGGCCCCCCAGCCTAAAAATAGCAGCCGGTAACTGCCCAGAAAAGGCGCATCTATTAGATGCACCAATTCTGGTGCTTTGCCCGACTCTTCCCATTTACCCTGTAGAGGTAGCAAGTGGGGTTCATATTTGTGGGGTTGATGTCACCTTTGTATTGTCAGGTGACATCAAGCCCACGGGTTAGTAATGGAGAGACATCTGTAAGACACCTATCCATTACTAATCCTATAGTTATATGGTAAATAAAGACACAGCCAGAATAAAGTCCTTTATTACAAATAAGACTTAACACGGTTTTCCTTTTTTATTTAAAAATAACAAACACAGTTAGGTGAGTATAATGCCTATTCCACCGAAGCCCTCGTTCTGCTGTAATAAAACTAAAATAAGAGCAAACAATATCCCTCACATGTATGTCTCTCTGTCCCAGGTCATAAACTATGTCTGGGGGATAAATAGTTTTTAATCAGGACGGAGCCAAGATACGACTGTCCAGGCTGAGAACCACTGGTGCTTAACCTGCTGCGAGCGCAGCATCAGTGACCGGTGGTGACATCATCGAGGTCACCTCTGGTTACTGGTGTCAGCTGATGGGACTACAGTTTCCATCAGCTGACACCTGCTGCCGCTAATAACAGCGAGAGCAGGAGCGGTGGATGGGAGTATTCATCAGCCGGTTCTTGCGCTGTAAATAAATAATAATAAAAAAACCTGTATGGGTTCCCCTGTGTTTTTGATAACCAGCCAGGCAAAACTCACAGCTGCATCACCGTGCTACGCTAAGGAGTGCCAGGCCTTTTGGCTATACTTGGCTCCGTGTTACTCCACTGAGCTTTCCAGAGCCACCTGCTCTGCAAGTTTGCAAACCAAAACTGACACACCCAACCCTTTGCTGTAGGTTTTTTAAATGGAATCTGAGTCCACAGGCCACTTGTAAGACCCGGCTTGGAGGGAGTGAACTGTCCCACTACCATCCTGTAGTTTACTCCAATATGAGACAACAAGAAACACAGAAAGATGGCAAAAAGCAAGAACTTGACTTGGCAGAAAAAATTGGGGGGCAATTTAAAAAGATTGTGAAGTGGATTGGATTTAAAAAAGTTTGGAAGATGAGGCCCCCTACCACGAATACCATGTACACGTGGATGGTACAGTGAAACTGCGAATGGTCATTAAATGAGCTAATTTTGCCTGCTTTTATGAATTTCTGACTACAGATTACCATAAAAAAACATGAATCTGTTAATGAGTGTATGGACAGATGCTATCAAATTATGGACTGTGGAAGAGATGTATGTGACATGTGCTCATTTACAGCAGATGATACCGATAGACACAACAAGATGACAATAAAAAGAACTTGACATGAGTCATGACCTCTGAAAAAAATGTAGGACAAATTTAAAAAGATTGTGAAGTGGATTGGATTTTAAAAATTTTGGAAGGTGAGGACCTCTACCACGACTACCACATACTGTACACGTGGATGGTGCAGTGAAACTGTGAATGGTCATTGAATTAGTTAATTTTCCCTGCTTTTATGAATTTTTGACTACAGATCACCATAAAAACATGAATCTGTCAATGAGTGTACGGAAAAAAGCTATCAAGTTACGAACTGTGGAAGAGATGTATTAAGGACACGCTGCATCAGCTTGTATTATGACACGCTCAACCAGGCGGTATTACAGGCATGCTAACCAGCCTGTATTACAGTCACACTGCACCAGACTATATTACAGGCATGCAACACCAGCAACACCAAAGCCACGATGTTTGATGTTTTCTTTATTTCTATATAAGTGTTTTTTAGGCACAGTACTCCCATAGACACAGGTGCAGATTGCAGAAATTATTTATTACGCACACTACTCCCACAGACATGTTTACAGATTAGAAAAAAAAATTCTAGGCACTCTACTCCCATAGGCACAGGTGCAGAGTAGAAAAAAAAATTAGGCACACTACTGGCACAGACACTGGAGCAGAGGAGAAAAATTAGTTTTTACACAGTTTACTCCCACAGAGATGGGTGCAGATTAGAAAAATTACTTTTTACTCACACTATTCCACAGACACATGTGAAGAGTAGAAATGAAAAATTTTAGGCACACTACTCCCACAGACATGGGTGCAGAGTATAAAAATTTGATTTTACACACAGTACTATCACAGACTAGGGTGCAGAGAAGAAAAATATTGGTTTACGCATATCAGTTCCACAGACATGGGTGCAGAGTAGACATATTTGTTTTTACTCACATTACTCCCACAGGCATAGGTGCAGAGTGGAAACATTTGGTTCTACACACAGTACTATTACAGACACGGGTGCAAATGAGAAAAAAATTGGGTTTAGGCACACTACTCCCACAGACATAGATGCAGAGGAGAAAAAATTGGTTAGGCATTTATACAGTCAGGGTCACGTGATGCACCGGCCAATCACAGCCATGCCAATACTTGACATGGCTGTGATTGCTCTGGAAGTGCCCACAGCCTAAAAGCTTGTTAATTGGCTGTGCTGCAGCCATTCAACAAACGTTATTTGGCATCTGAAACCGAACAGTAAACCAAACGTCTGGTAAAAAAGTCTGTGTTTGAGGTTCGGTACCAGACACTAGGTGCCCGGTACAAATCCTGAACTTTATAGTTCAGGTTCGCTCAACCCTAATGGGAGTATTTCCTTAAGAATAAATAACTTATTAGGTATCAAGTTCTTTGATTGATAATTTCCAGTTCAACATGAAAAATTTAATGAAAGGTCCTTCTTTAAGACTGGCATTGTGTACACCAGTCTAAATGAATGTGCTCTATGGAATATGATGTGCCTAATTCATTAAGAGCACTCCACTTAATGAATGATGCACATCTCTCAAAAGGCATGCGCTACTGCCTGAAATTTACTGCAGTCAAGGATTGGAGTACATTTTTGGAGTAAGTTACTGGAGAACATTTTCATGAATTTTACTAATGGACGTAGGGTAACTTTTCTTGAATTTTACGACTCAACGTAGGGTAACTTTTCATGAATGTAATGGCTGGAGGTAGCCAATCGCCGTCCTGCCCATACTTCACCCATGCTACGACAATATTGGCCTAGCTGGCTGGGACTGAAGAGTAAATGCCAAAAGCTGCAATATTTTTGCTCAATTTCCGAGTCGTGAAAAAATATTGTGAAGTTTTAAGCCTCTATATCGGGACTGTGTGCAGCTATTTATACTACAGGATGACAAAGTTCTGAGAATTTGGAGTATTTAAAAGTTGTTTAAATGTCCAAGAAATCCAGAGCAATGCAATGTAGGGTGTGAAGCTACTAGCTATCATGCTTCCTCACTTTCTGGTGATGTGTAATGTTTCAGCCCCATAAGTAAATCTCAGTCCTCAGCCCTCCCTCATTGCTTCCATTGGGCAGGAGGCGGTGTTCTGCTGATCAGTTAAATTCTTCCCAATTTTTTTCCTCTGGCTTGCAGAGACTGCAGATCTTGTGTGAATGTGTTTAACAGCGGAGTAGACGTTTCCTCTCTAAACTCTTCTCAGTGAAACGAAATATTAAAAGTGCACAGGAAACAGGAGTCGAGGAGAAGAATAAACACTGGTCAAAGAAAAACTTGTGTCGTTTCCTTCAGTCACGAGTGTCCGTCACTCAATCCATTCTCATCCCTCCCTCAAACAAAGGACCAAGAAGAAGAAAATGAGGAAGAAAACTCTAAACATCTAAACAAGCAGATGCTTTAGGAGGACAATCGATTCCATCAACACCTAGAAATGGAGGTGTGAAGTCTAGCAGACCAGACAAGGTAATATCAAATATCTTATCCCCATTCTTTTCAATGTCTGTACTGCACTGGTTATAGACTCCCACATTATCCATACTGTCCAGGATCACCAGATTCTGTACATAAGAGCAAAGTTGGCAGAGGCTTTCGACATGATTTCCGAGGTTCATTATGTTCATGCACTACTGTAATGAAACACTGGAAAGTTGTAGAAAACTCTGGAAAGCATGGTCACCAGAAGAAACTTTATGTAGAAGATGTAAGCCATTATTCCCTTATTCTGCAGTTTCTTCTGCATTTTCCCACCAGGACGGTTTACTTTACTCACAATGAGTTGCTATAGAGAAGTTTAACCCTTTGAAAAAGAATTGGCCCCAGACGCAGCAAATAACCTTAATTTCCATGTTGAACTATATTGATACAGCTGACTGCATGAACTTAATGAGTAACATTGAAGTATTTGTTCAAAGAGCCAAAACAGACTTCCAAAACCAAATGTTCAGCTGTACGGAGAAATGTTGGAGGAGTGGGGGAGGGTTGAGACATATATGACTCAGTGGGATGTTATATGGAGGGGGATAGTAAAATGCAATGGTCTATACTTAATAGATATATATATATATATATATATATATATATATATATATATATATTTATATATATATTCTAGATGGTGGCCCGATTCTAACGCATCGGGTATTCTAGAATATGCATGTCCACATAGTATATTGCCCAGCCACGTAGTATATTGCCCAGTCACGTAGTATATTGCCCAGCTACGTAGTATATTGCCCAGCCACATAGTATATTGCCCAGCCACGTAGTATATTGCCCAGCCACGTAGTATATTGCCCAGTCACGTAGTATATTGCCCAGCTACGTAGTATATTGCCAGGCACATAGTATATTGCCTAGTGACGTAGTATTTTGCCCAGTCATGTAGTATATTGCCCAGACACATAGTATATTGACCAATGACGTAGTATATTGCCCAGTGACGTAGTATATTGCCCAGACACAAAGTATATTGCCCAGTCACGTAGTATATTGTCCAGCCACGTAGTATATTGCCCAGCCGTGTACTATATTGCCCAGTCACGTAGTATATTGCCCAGCCACGTAGTATATTGCCCAGCTACATAGTATATTGCCCAGCCACGTAGTATATTGCCCAGCCACGTAGTATATTGCCCAGCTACGTAGTATATTGCCCAGTGACGTAGTATATTGTCCAGCCACGTAGTATATTGCCCAGGTAGATAGATATATATAGTTTGTGTGTATATCTACGCTGTCCTACTTTGCATGCTGAAGTGTTGACAGTGCTACAAAGCACAAAATCACAAGAAAGCCAAGAGGATTGGAAACACATGAGCAGGCCATGCAGCTGATGTGGGGCCCCTGGTGATAGGGGCCGAGACTTGGCAAGTCCCTTCCCCTTTTAGATGAATTGTATTGTCAGTTAAAGCATAGGAGAGTTGTCCCATAAGTCATGGAAAATGGTTGAAGTAAAAAAACAAAAGATCTTCTGTTTGGGGGGGGGGGGGGGGGTAAAATGGCGCTTAAGCGTAACCCAGTTTGATACTATAGAATTTAACCATTTAACGTCTATGAACTATTCTTAGATCTTGCGCTGACGCCATTTAATCGGATGAGTGCTATCTGTGGTATTGAGGGATAAAACGCGTGCCTAGGTTATTCTAAAGGGCTGTGCACATCTCCATCTTTATCCTTGGACTGAGTAATCCTAGGAAAAAAATAGCAGCATGCACAATTTGGATGGCACTTGCCCATCCCTGTCAATGGGTCAGGAGACAAAATCGGACCACATTCGGGTGACATCATTGAGAAGGAGATAATATTTTCTTAACCTCCACCTCCGAGAAAATCAGATTCTACTCTGATCACCCTCTGATCGAACTCTGATTATCATAATCGGACCGATTTTCTCGGATGGAGAGAAGGCGGTCGTGTAACCTTAGCCTTGGGGTTAGTCATTAATGTCTGCCCTCCTGCATGATGCTGCATCTGATACTTCATCCTAGTCCTCCTTGCTCCTTTCATGCTGCTGATTGGTGGAGGGGGATACAACATCTGATCCCCACCAATCACATATTGCTGGCCTATTCCTAGGTAATCCCAGAACCATGTCATCGTATGTCTAACCGGACTGAATTTTTCCGGGCTTTGTACATAAACAATTTGGAAGGCCAATTTAACACCATTTTGTTACAACAACATTTCTCATCTCAGCACCAGTACAAAGTTCAGGATCAGATTTCATTACTGTAGCATTATGCTGTGATTTCTGTGTATTTGACTCAAGGTTTTCTCACTATTTTATTATCAGTGCTAAAGATAAAAAGTGGAACGTCTTATGTCTGACAATCATTAGTGTGTTTCTCAAATATGGATCATTGCTTAATAATTATGATAACACTAGATGGTGGCCCAATTCTAACACATTGGGTATTCTAGAATATGTATTTATGTATGTATATAGCAGCCACAAAGTATATAGCACAGGCCACGTAGTATATAGGAGCAAAGTAGTAGATAGCAAACAAATACTACGTGGCCTGTGCTATATACTATGTGGCTGCTGTATACATACATATTGTAGAATACCCGATGCGTTAACAGTGACCACGCAGTATATAACACAGCCACGTACTATATAACACAGCCCACGCAGTATATAGCAGCCACGCAGTATATAACACAGGCGACATAGTATATAACACAGGCCACGCAGTATATAACACTGGCCACATACTATATAACACAGGCCACGCAGTATATAGCAGCCACGTACTATATAACACTGCCCATGTAGTATATAGCACAGCCACGTAGTATATAACACTGCACATGTAGTATATAGCACAGCCACGTAATATATAGCACAGCCCATGCAGTATATAACACTGCCCACATAGTATATAACACTGCCTATAGTATATAGCAGCCACGCGGTATCTAACACAGCCCACGTAGTATACAGCAGTGTACCATATCCCTGTTAAAAAAAATAATTAAAATAAATAATAGTTATATACTCACCCCCTGGGATCCACCGAAGCTCCGGCGATACGCGCACGGCTGCCGCCATCTTCCGTTCCCAGGATGCATTGCGAAATTACCCAGATGACTTAGCGGTCTCGCGAGACCGCTAAGTCTTCTGGGTAATTTCGCAATGCATCGCCGGGAACGGAAGATGGCGGCAGGCGCGAGCGCATCGTCGGACGACGGAGGGTGAGAATAGCAGGTTTTTTGTTTTTTAATTATTTTTAACAGATCTTTTTACTATTGATGTCGCATAGGCAGCATCAATAGTAAAAAGTTGGGGACACACAGGGTTAATAGCAGCGGTTACGGAGTGCGTTACCAGCGGCATAACGCGGTCTGTTACCGCCGGCATTAAACCTGTGTGAGCGGTGGCTGGAGGGGAGTATGCGGGCGCCGAGCACTCACTGCGGGGAGTAAGGAGCGGCCATTTTCTTCCGGACTGTGCCCGTCGCTGATTGGTCGTGGCTGTTTTGCCGCGACCAATCAGCGACTTGGATTTCCACAACAGATAGAAGCCGCGACCAATGAATATCCGTGACAGAAGGACAGACAGACAGAAAGACGGAAGTGACCCTTAGACAATTATATAGTAGATATTCCTATTGCCTAATGTATAGTATAAAAAGTGTTAAGTACACAACCGTAGGTATCCTTAATGCAACGCAATGCATTGCACTGGGTATTGAACATTAAGTGTGGGTCATAGGAGGCCAAATATTGACTAACCTACTTCTGATGTGTTGGGTTATGATACTTATTAAGCACAATATCATCTTAAAGGGAATCTGTAACCAGGTTTTTGCTACGTTGTCTGAGAGCAGCATAATGTAGGGACAGAGACCCTGATCCCAGTGATGTGTCATCTTCTTTATTGGTTGTTATAGTTTGATTAAGGGCTCGCTCCCACCAGCATGTACATCAGACGAGTGCTATCCGATTTTTTTATCTGATAAAAATGGGACCAATGTTATTCAATGGGGACAGAATCTCTCATTGAAAAAAATTGCAGCACGCTGTGATTTTACTTTCTAATCAGATGCTACTCGCCCATTCAAGTCTATGGGTGTGTGGAAATATCGGACTGCATTTGGATGACATCTGAGTGCAGTCGAAGACATATTTTTTCATCTGCTCCTCACAGTGTGCTACAATTTTCTCATCCAAGGGAATCATATCACGCTAAGCTGACACTCGGATCAAACTGTGATCAAAGTGTCATTTGCATAATTGGCCATTTCTCTCTGGCCGTAGCCTAAAAACTGTTTTCTCTGCTGTAGAGCTACCAGTTCTCTGAATCAGGGGTGTAAAACTGCATTCCTCGAGGGCTGCAAACAGGTCATGTTTTCAGGATTTCCTTGAACTGCACAGGTGATAATTTAATCACCTACACAAATAATGAGTTGGTGATTAAATTATCACCTGTGCAGTACAAGGAAATCCTGAAAACATGACCTGTTTGCAGCCCTCGAGGAATGCAGTTTGACACCCCCGCTCTGAATGCTGAGCTCTGTATAACGCTGCCCACACCAATGATCAACAACTTTCTGTATACACTGTGCATAGGCAGAAAGCTGTCAATCGATGGTGGGGTTATACAGATCTCATGATTATGGAGGACTACCTGACTGCAGGTTTTTAGCGCTCTAGTGATTTTATCACAACTACAGAAAGCAGACCAGTAAGTGACACATCCCTGTAATCAGAGTCTCTTCCCCTACATTATGCTGCTCTCAGATTAGGCAGCCTAAACCGGGTAACAGATTCCCTAGACCAAGTACAGAAGGACTTATTACATCATCTGTATGCAGACTGAAATGTCTGACTGACTGCTCATCTCCCGACCCAAATGTACTGCCTCTTAAGAGGCTATGAGTTCTGGTCAGGAGATCTGCGGTGAGTCTGGGCTTTCTGGTCCATATGCAATAAATAGTTAATACATTACAAAGTCCATAAAGATTTTATACTATAGTTGCATTTGAAGGGGTAATCCTGTATTTACATTTTAGCGCATATCCAGGCATCTGAATCCTAGGGATCTCACAACCAGGAACACCATGGTCATAAAAATGAGGCGCACTGACAATGCATTTATTATCCATGACCGCGTATGCCGAGTACGGTCTTTTCCTACGTATGTAACCTAACCACCAAGACTGCCCACCGCCCCAACCTTTCCTTAAATAAAACATAACCAATTATTCTTTTGGATATTTTGGCCACAGCGGCCAACTTTTATTAACAAAATTAACATAACATAAATACAACAGTATAAATTCGAGGGGAGGGTTCTTGGAGCTAAAAAGATCTGGCAAAACCCCACAAGATAAGATCGACCACCATATTACCCTCAGCCGTGAAAACCAGCTCGAGGGCACCGTACATCCCGTTCCGGGAAGAGAAGAAACCACCAACAGCTCCCAGGGTAAAACCCCGTCCAGAGCCCATACCAAAATGCCAGATCCAACCCCACCACATTTTAAATTGCCTGTAATTATGCTCCAATTCCTTCCCCCAACCAATCAGCGTCAACTCCAAGAACCCCCACCCCCCCACCACACACGAACAGCCCTGACCACCTCAGGCTCGTGAGTGCCCCAACGCCACCAACGCCCGTTCAACTCCTTCTTGCAATGCTAAAGTCCACAAATCAATCCCAATCGCGTTTAAGTGGACTCCGTCTTCCAACCAGTAATTACCCAGCCCTGACTCCAATTCAAAATGTCTAACACTAATCCCCCCGTTCCTAGAAACAAAACCCGCTATTGCCCTATTCAACTTGACCCTAGCCCTATTAATACCCTTCAAAGATCTAGCCCCCCTCCACCGTTTTCTAGGCACAATATCTGACCACACAATCAACACCCCAGGAAATGATACCTGCAACCTCAACAAATCGAACCGTATGTCCCTAATCAATTCCCTGATAGGCCGCACACCCAAGTCATTCCCCCCCAAATGCACGATTAAAATGTCAGGTTGTCTATCTAACCGAACCGCCTTAGAAAATTCAGGAAGGGCCCTGCCCCACACCATCCCCCTATATCCCAACCACCGAATGACAACTTGACGCCTACTAAAGCCCAGTTGCCTACCGTCCGGCCTGACCTCGGCCCGCAGCGCCCCCCAATGAACGAACGAATGTCCGAAGATCCAGGCTAAGTAAGGGGACATACCTGCAACAAGATGCATGAAGAAAAAAAAAACACTGGGGTCAAATACAAAATCATAATCACACCACTAAATTAATGACGGAAGTAACTTAAGTAACGATTGGAAGTCCACCTGCCAATTCTACAAATATCCTCCGCACCCAAACCCAAACTATCAGCTTCTGATGCCGCCCCGATACGAAATGAATGCGACCCAAACATATCCGGAGAAAGGCCCAACTCCTGCAAGCCCCTTCTTAACACTGCAATGAACTGAAAGCGTGACAAAAATGACCCCTCTGCGTGACACAACAAAGGGCCAGATCTGCCTGACCATAACTGCCAGTATGCTTCCAGACAACCTCTAGGACACATCAGAGACCCGTTAACCCTCCCCAGCACGACACGTCTCCCCCTCCCAATTTGGTCAGTCTTTGAACGCCGAATCCAAAAAACGATACCCCCCGTCCAAACTTCCACATCCTCCGCCAACAAACCCCCAGCTCTAACTTTGGACGCCGACACCAGTTCCCCAACGCGCATGGCCCCAAAAAATGCTAATGAAAAGGCAAGGCGGAACAACGCCAACTCAAAACCCGAACCACAAATAATCTCCAAGACTCCACCCAACCGTTCTAAAAGGCTAAACGAAATGGGGCGGCGACGGTCAATCGTCTGATTACCTCTCCTAAAACCCCTAAGTGCCTGTCTGACCATAAAATGTTTTGTCGCGTCCACCAACCCCTGCAACTTAAAAGCAAAAGCCAATCCAGCAACAAATTTATTAACCTTTGAAACTGACCAACCTTCTTCCGCCGCCTTCCCGATCAAGAATAATACTGCCAACATCCTGTCTTCTTCAGACACCAACTGGCCCCACACCGACACCCAACTTTGCCATACCCGCCAAGATGCTTCATATGATGCCCATGTTTGGCTCGTAACAGACTCCTGAATCAACCGGCCCGCTCGTCCATAATCACGCTCCAGAGATGCAAAGGGCATTCCTCTTCCGAGATCTCCGCGTCCGGCGCCAATTCCCGAAAACGGTCCCACTGGAAACGAGACAATGCATCTGCTATTGAGTTCTGCACACCCGGCACATGCACCGCCGAAATACAAGCGTTCAGCTCCAAGCACCGAAAAACCAACTCCCTCACCAACTTAATCACCGGGGGAGATGAGGCCGACAAACTGTTGATCACCGACACAACGCTCATGTTATCACAATGAAAACGAATCCTTCTGTTAGCAAACATTTCCCCCCAAATGTAAACCGCTACCACAATAGGAAACAATTCCAACAGGACCAGGTTTTTTGTAAGGCCCAAGTCTCTCCACTGGCTTGGCCACCGTCCGGCACACCAACGACCACCGCAATAGGCCCCGTAACCAGCCGAACCGGCTGCATCCGTGAATATCTCGCAATCAAAGTTTGTCAAGACCTCCTGCTGAATCAATGACCGCCCGTTGTAATTGCACAGGAAACGTTGCCACACTAGCAAGTCATCTTTGTGTTCTTTGCTCAGGCGAATAAAATGGTGCGGCTCCTTCACGCCTGCCGTCGCAACCGACAACCTGCGACAAAATATCCTGCCCATGGGTATGATCCGACATGCAAAATTCAATCTACCCAAAAGAGACTGCAACTCTTTCAAAGTCAACTTCCGCTTTCTTCTAGCTCTTTCAACCTCCTGCTGCAGCATGGCCAACTAATCCTCCGGCAACCGACACTCCATTTTTTCGGAGTCAATTAGAATTCCCAAAAAACTCAACGCCGTGCTGGGACCTTCTGTCTTATCCGCCGCTAATGGAACTCCAAAAAGCTCTGCGACCCAAAACATAGCCGTTAACGTATTACGACACACTGCGGAATCAGGCGGCCCAATAAACAAAAAATCATCCAAATAATGGATAACCGACTGAACTCCCGCCACGTCCCTAACCACCCACTCCAGAAACGTACTAAATGTCTCAAACAATGAACAAGAAATGGCGCAGCCCATTGGCAAACATCTGTCCAAGTAGTAACCACCATTCCAAAAACAACCTAATAACGGAACACTGTCCGGATGCACTGGAAGCAAACGGAAGGCCGATTCAATATCCGTCTTTGCCAACAGCGCCCCCTGGCCATGCCTTCTCACCCACTGCACCGCTGCATCGAATGATGTATACAAAACAGAGCACAGCTCTTGGGCGATGCCATCATTTACCGACCGACCCTTTGGATACGACAAATGTTGAATCAACCGAAACTTATTCGGCTCTTTCTTAGGCACCACCCCCAAGGGGGAAACCACCATGCCCTCAGTCGGCGGGTTCAAAAACGGCCCAGACATCCTTCCCAACTCCACTTCTTTCTTGAGTTTAACATCAACCACTTCGGCATGCAACATCGCCGACCGCAAATTCTTAATCAAAAAAGGAACCTCGTGACTCGGGGGAGGAATCCTAAAACCATCCGCAAAACCATTAAAAATAATACCTGCCTTCACCTGATCAGGGTACCTATTTAGAAAGGGGGCCATCTCGTGAAGCCTCACCGGGCTCTCCCTCTTGACCGGCACCCACAACTGGCTTTCCTTTTCCCTTCCTGAAACACTTTGAAGCCCCGTGTGAACTTCCGTTACAGTGGGAACACACATGCTTAAATTTACAGGTGTTACCATATTTACACTGCCCGTCATTAAACTGCCAGCTCCCTGTGCACCCTGACTACTGCTTCCGTGTCCCGCCTGCTGGCTGCCACCACCCCCGGACCCATGAAAGGACTGCCCATGTCTAGCTGGGGCCATAACCTTCAGCCATAGGCCTATATCCTTCTGGTCCCACCTAATTTCCGGCCTCACCGCTTTTCTCTGCCTAAACTGCTCATCATACCGCAGCCACGTCTGACCGCCGTATGTACGATGCGCCTCCCCAATCGAGTCTAGATAGCAAAACAAACCCGAGCAATTCTCGGGCACCTTCTCCCCCACTACGCTCGCCAATATTGCGAATGCCTGTAACCAATTCACAAATGTCTGCGGAATTAACCGACACCTCCGCTTTTCTTCCTCCTCCTTTTTGCTATCGTCTTTTTTCCCTTTATCCAAGTTAAACTTCTCCAACGGGAGCAAGGAAAATATTTCCACATACTCGTCTCTCCAAATCTTCTCCTTCACCTCCTTTTTTAAATGCGCTCCCAACGGCCCCTCAAAGCACACATAAACTTCCCCTTTCGCTCTGTCATCTAATTTGACCGTATCACCTTTCTCCTTCTCTGTCTGAACCGACACTGATACACCTGCCGATGCCACCTCCAATACCCGACTAGGGCTTACCAACCCACTTCCCGACGGGGGTACCACCCCTCGCCCAGCCAACCACGCCTCCACCGGCGATGCGGCAACCCCCGTTGCCGACCCCCCTTCCAATCTACGCAAAATCTGCGACATACCCTGCAATAAATCCTGCATACCTGGCACCTCTGCCACAATCGGCCCACTCCTCTGCCGTTCCTCACACACCGCCACCCGACCTCCCCTAGCTTCCTGCAACCCGGCCCCTGCGGGCGACAAACCAGACGTAGACTCATACTCACAACGCTGCGCGGGTGCTGTGTCCCCGCCAGCCGGACCTCCGGATCCCTGTCGCTCCGACCTCCTTTGCCGATCACCGCTGGACTCCGACACCTCCTCACCGCGTCGATGCCCTGGGCCCGCGCCCCTGGCCTCCTCGTCACCAGGGGGGACCCGAGCGTGCTGGAACTGCTGCGCCGCTAGCCCTCTCTGCCCCAGGCCCGTGCCCCTGGCCTCCTCGTCACCAGGGGGGACCCGAGCGTGCTGTAGCTGCTGTAACGATCCACTCCTTCGCCCGCCGTCAGTATCTCCCGCCACCTCACCGTCCGATGGGTAACGGGTAAACGCTGCCCTATGCTCCGGAGATCTCCTGGGCGACCGCGACCGATCCCCGTGTTCCAACCCGGGCGAGCCCGCCCGGTCGTGTAACGATCTTCGCTCCCGGGCAGGCAGCTCGACACTGCTGCCTGCATCTCTCCCTCCGCTGCGCCGTTCCGTACAGGCGGGACGTAGAAGATCCCCTGACCGCTGACCGTCCGCCGCCTGCGTACTCCTAGTGGTCATCCCAGCAGGCACCCTGGGAGGTGATGGGCTGTGGGTGCCTGCCGCAGGTAAAGGGGCCGGATTCCTGGTTGCTGCTGCCGCTGCTCGTCCTGGCCGTGCTGCTCCTCCTGGACTTGCTGCTCCTCTTGCTGCTCCTCCTGGCTGTGTCGCTCTGCCTGGCCGGGCTGCTCTTCCCGGCGTTGTTCTCCCTCTACCTGCCGCCGCGCGCCCCCTGGGTGCTGTGGATCTGGTGGGGGCAGGAGACGCGGGGGGAGGGGAAGCGGCGGCCGCTCTGCCCCTGGGCGCCGGGACACCGGATGGAGCTGGTGGAGCGGCGGCCGCACGCCCACTGCTAGCTGGGGACCTGCCAGGAGCGGCGGAAGCTGCGGCTGCGCTCTGCCTGGATCGCGCAGGCCGCACTTCCGGTCCAGCGCTCCCGGCAGCAGCGGCGGTGTCCTGAGTCTGCCGCCCGGCGCGTGCAGGCCGGGTGCTTGGATTCCTGCCGGAGCGGCCGGGGGAGGCAGCGCCGCTAGACTCACCGCCCGCAGGGTCCCTGGAGGGGCTCCGGAGCCTGCGCCTGCCACGCGCCGGGAGATCCGGAGATAGTCTCTCTGGGGGCCTGGTCCTCCTGCCCCGTGAGCTCTGCCCGGATCCTCCTGCGGCACCAATGATGGAGGCCAGCTGGGCCTCAAGCCAGCCCCCTCTTCTGGATCTGGCCATCTCTCGGAGCTGGACCAGCATGGACTCCGCTGACGCCATCCTGCACTTCTTCCTTCTCTTGGATCAAGGTAGGGAATGGCGGTTTTCCCGCACTTTCCCTACTACCTCCCCCTTCTAAACCCCTCCCCCCTTTCCTTTCTCCTATCCCCAGCCGGAGCATCATTTAAAAAGACCGCCCGGCTCAAAGCAGTCATGGGGGGCCTCCTCCCAGCTGCGCTTTGTTCCAGCCCCCATCTGGAATCTGATGGAGAAAGTCCAGGACAATCCCTATGCCAGTCTGCCACCTTGGGAAAGGTTATACGTTGTCATTGTAGGACAAACACAATTACCAACCTACTCTTGCATATTTTCTGGACAACTGGACCACAAATCACGGACAGTGGCAAATTTTCAGCATAATGCCCAAGAATCACAAAAAATATAGAATTGAAAAGATAGAATAAACAAAGTGTATATAGTGTTATGGCGATGCATTCACTGTGAGGTATTCTGTGAGGTTGTTTATACAGTCACTTTGGAATCTCATTGTTTTGGGGTTTTTTAGGGTTTGCATCAGTTCATGTAAAGAACATGCCTACAACTGTGAACATTTGATGTTCTGTTTTTTTGTGACACAAACACCAAATAGGACAAAATAACTGAAAACTTCAGTGTGCAAAACTATTCACCCCCTAAAGTCAGTACTTTGTAGAGCCTCATTTTGCAGCAATTACAGCTGCAAGTCACTTTGGATAAGTCTCTATGAGTTTTCCACAACTTGCCACTGGGATTTTTGCCCACTCCTCAAGACAAAACTGCTCCAGCTCCTTTAAGTTAGATGGTTTCCACTGGTGAACAGCAATCTTCAAGTCTGACCACAAATTCTCAGTTGGATTAAGGTCTGGGCTTTGACTAGGCCACTCCAAAACATTTACATGTTTCCCCTTAAACCACTAGTGTTGCATAAGCAGTATGCTTTGGGTCATTGTCTTGTTAGAAGGTGAACGTCCGTCCCAGTCTCAAATCACTGACAGACAAACAGATTTTGCTCAAGAATATCCCTGTATTTCGCACCATCCATCTTCCCCTTGACTAGGACAATTTTCCTTTTCCCTGCCGCCAAAAAACATTGCCATAGCATGATTCTGCCACCACCATGTTTCACTGTGGGGATTGGTGTTCTTGAGGTGATGAGCTAGGTTTGTTACCAGAAATAGGGTTTACCTTAGAGGCCAAAAAGTTCAATTTTGGTCTCATCTGACCACAGCACCTTCCTCCAAACATTTGAGGAGTCTCACACATGTCTTTTGGCAAACTCAAAATGAGTCCTACAATATTTGTATGTAAGTAAATGTTTTTTTCTGTCCACTCTTCCATAAAGGCTACATATATGGAGTGTACGGCTTAGTCATTGTATGGACAGATACTTTAGTCTCTGCTTGGAAACTTTGCAGCTCCTTCAGGGTTACCTTTGGTCTCTGTGTTCCCTCTTAGATTAGTGCCCTCCTTGCCCGGGCTGAGAGTTTTGGTAGATGGCATCTCATAGAGGTTTGTTGTGGTACCATGTTCTTTCCATTTGATCATAATGGATTTGATGGTGCTCCAGGGGATCATCAGAGATTGGGATATTTTTTTATAACCAAACCCTGACTTGTACTTCTCAACAACTTTGTCCCTGACTTGTTTGGAGATCTTAGTCTTCATGGTGTTTGGTTAGTGGTGACTCTTGCTTAATGGTGTTGCAGCCTCTGTGGCCTTTCAGAAAAGTTGTGTATATACTGACAGACCATGTGACACTTAGATTGCACACAGGTGGACTTCTTTCACCAACCATGTGGCTTATGAAGGTAATTGCTTGCACAAGAAGTATTTAGGGGCTTCATAGCAAAAATACTTGACTACATATGCACATGCCAATTTGTATTTATTTTATCCCATAAATGTAATTTATGCCTATTGTTTCTCACTTCACCAACTTAGACTATTTAGTGCTGATGTTTCACACACAAATTTGATTAAAAAAAAAATATTTAAACACAGGTTGCAATGTAACAATATAGGTACAATTTCAAGGGGGTGAATACTTTCACAAGCCACAGTAGATGGTTCTGGATATAGCTGAATGATAAGGTATGATACAGCAGCATAAAAGTGGCTGCAGCTCTGGATGTGACTGGAGTATTTGTCAATGACACAGGAGAGAGTGACTACATCTATGAATATGACTGGTGTACAAGACATACTGAATCAGGAGAATAGTGACTGCAGCTTTGGCTATGACTAGAGTATATGACATGATGTTACAGCAGAATAGTGATTGCAGTTCTTGAGGTGACTGGAGTATAAGACATGATATAACTGCAGAATAGGGCCTGTAGCCTTGGATGTTGTTGAAGTTTGAGGCATGATGTAACAGTAGAATAGTGACTGCAGCTGTGGAGGTGACTGGAGGATAAGACATGATGCAACAGCAGAATATTTGCTGAAGCTCTGATGTAACTGGAGTAAAAGTTATGATGACCGCAGCAGTGACATCAGCTCTTGAAGTGACTGGAGTATAATGCAGAATGTAACAGCTGAATAGTGACTGCAGCTTTGGATGTGACTGGAGTATAAGCTATGATGTTATAGTAAAACAGTGACTGCAGTTCCAGATGTGACTGGAGTATAAGACCTGACATAACACATAACATCACGATGCTTTTAAAAAAAAATCAAGGAGGCTGTTTTTTTCTGACGGACACTATGGGCAGCAGAATAAAGCACCTGTCTTTTGTGAACTTTTCATGAATTTATGGACAGCTGGCAACTCGGGGGACAACCTCTCCAAAAACTAAAGCCCCCGATCCATTAAGACTGATGTTTTGTGTGCCAATAAGGCAGAACAAATTCATTAACAAGAGCACCCCACTCAATGAATTTGGCACATATATGGCATGAATCTCCGTGTGCATCAGCAGAAATGTTACTGCAGTCAGTTTGAGGTGTGAAATCCTACTGACAGATTCCCTCCATTTACAGTAGAGAGAAACACACAGATGCATGGCCTTTTTCTTTCTAGACTAAGAACAGGTGAGCAAGTAAACTCCATCCTTCAGATGCATGGGGGTCTTGGATATGGAATTAATAAAACCTATAAGGCATTTATGTCATACTAGATGGTGGCCCGATTCTAACGCATCGGGTGTTCTAGAATATGCATGTCCACGTAGTATATTGCCCAGCCACGTAGTATACTGCCCAGCCACGTAGTATATTGCCCAGCCACGTAGTATATTGCCCAGCCACGTAGTATATTGCCCAGCCACGTAGTATATTGCCCAGCGATGTAGTATATTGCCCAGTCACGTAGTATATTGCCCAGCCACGTAGTATATTGCCCAGTGACATAGTATATTGCCCAGCCACGTAGTATATTGCCCAGCGATGTAGTATATTGCCCAGTCACGTAGTATATTGCCCAGCCACATAGTATATTGCCCAGCCACGTAGTATATTGCCCAGTGACATAGTATATTGCCCAGCCACGTAGTATATTGCCCAGCCACGTAGCATATTGCCCAGTCACATATTGCCCAGCCACATAGTATATAGCAGAGCCACGTAGTATATTGCCCAGGCACGCAGTATATTGCCCAGCACAGAGCCACGTAGTATAGAGACTTAAAAAAAAAATAAACATATACTCACCTATAGCCCATTGAAGTCCTGCTATACTTACCATCCGCCGCCTTTCCCGCTCCTCACCACGTTCCTGGGATCGCTCCATTGCAAGCGGCAGCTTGCGGTCCCAGGGCTGGTGTGAGCAGGACCTATGATGACGTCGCGGTCACATGACCGTGAAGTCACGGCAGGTCCTTGTCACACACCAGCCCTGGGACGGAACCGGAAGCTGCCGCTTGCAATGGAGCGGTCCCAGGAGCGTGGCGATGAGCGAGAAAGGCGGCGGAGGGTGAGTATAGCAGGTTTTTTTTATTATTATTTTTAACATGACATATTTTTACTATTAATGCTGCATAGGCAGCATCAATAGTAAATAGTTGTGGACACACAGGGTTAATAGCAGCGGTAACGGAGTGCGTTACACCGCGGGCCATTACCGCTGCCATTAACCCTGTCTGAGCGGTGAGCGGAGGGGATTACGGAGCGGGCGCCGGGCAGTGAGTGCAAGGGAGTAGGGGGGGGACTAATCAGACTGTGCCCGTCGCTGATTGGTCGCGGCAGCCATGACAGACAGCTGCCGAGACCAATCAGCGAATGAATAACCGTGACAGAAGGACAGACATACGGAAGTACCCCTTAGACAATTATGTATATAGATGTTAGATTATAATACCCCTTTAAAGGAGACCTATCATGTCCCAAAACATTATTAATCTGCAAGTATAGGATAATTCTGCAGGGTACTAGCGTTCTAAAGACGTGTGGATGCCACACTGAAAGCCCGGCTACCAGCCTCACACTCTCAGTCATACAGGTGCAGTTGGCCCTGCTTCAGTCACCTTACATAGCGGAAGCTGTAACCACACCCTGGCACTGTCTGAGAGACGATTCTGGACTGAACCACTGTACAGCGGCCTGTCAGTCAGTGTAGGGGAACCATTACAGCCCCCGCTCACTATGTACTGAGTGGTGACTGAAGCCACAACTCTGTGACTGAAAACCAAAGTAATAAAGTTAATTTCCTCCCGGCAGTGGGGCTTTCAGTATGGCAGCCGCACAGCTTGAGAACAAAATTAAACTGCAGAGTAACCTGTATTTGCAGGTTAATGGCGTTTTTTGACACCACAGATCTCCTTGCAGTTTTAATGCAGTCCTTGGTATTGGTTTGATCTAACAATGTGGCCCTCTGATCAAATGAGTTTGTGCACCCCAGGGCTATGGAGTCCAGTAAGCTGATTCAGAATCTCTCCTGCAGGATACGTCACCCAGAGTCAGTTTTGTAGAATATGACTGGGCATCAGGCTAAGCAGGGTCACCACGCTTACTGTTTTAGACAGGTTTCTAGACATATAATTTCATAAAGGACAGCTCCCCATGTGGTCAAAATCGTTGGTACCCCTCTTTAATGACAGAAAAGCCCACAATGGTCACAGAAATAACTTGAATCTGACAAAAGTAATAATAAATAAAAAATCTATGAAAATGAACAAATTAAAGTCAGACATTGCTTTTCAACCATGCTTCCACAGAATTAAAAGAAAAAAAAAACTCATGAAAAAGGCCTGGACAGAAATGATGGTACCCTTAACTTAATATTTTGTTAACACAACCTTTAGAGGCAATCACTGCTAAATCACAGCTAAAACTTTCCCCTTACTGTTGGGGTTCCTCAAGGATCACTCCTAGGTCCCCTCCTCTTCTCTTTGTATACTGCCCCTATTGGACAAACAATCAGTAGATTTGGGTTCCAGTACCATCTCTATGCTGACGACACCTAATTATACACTTCTTCTCCTGTTATGACGCCGATCTTTTTAGTAAACACCAGTGATTGTCTTACCGCTGTCTCTAACATCACGTCCTCCCTCTATCTGAAACTGAACCTATCAAAAACTGAACTCCTCGTTTTTTCTCCCTCTATTAACCTACCTTTGCCTGACATTGCCATCTTTGTGTGCGGTTCCACCATTACTCCAAAGCAACATGCCCGCTGCCTTGGGGTCATACTTTTCTAGAATTCGCCCTTTTCTTACTTTTGACTCTGCAAAAACTCTTACTGTTTCACTTATTCATTCTCGTCTGGACTATGGTAACTCCCTACTAATCGCCCTCCCTCTTACCAAACTCTCCCCGCTCCAATTTGTCCTTAATGCTGCAGCCAGGATCATATTCCTCACCAACCGTTACACCGATGCCTCTACCTTGTGCCAGTCATTACACTGGTTACCCATCCACTCCAGAATCCAGTACAAAACTACTACCCTCATCCACAAAGCACTCCATGGCTCAGCACCACCCTACATATCCTCTCTGGTCTTAGGCTGTGTTCACACGCTGCGGATTTTGCTGCGGATCCGCAGCAGATTTGGCCGCTGCGGATCCGCAGCAGTTTTCCCAAAGTTTACAGTACAATGTAAACCTATGGGGAAAAAAAAACGCTGTGCATATGCTGCGGAAAAAGCCGCGTGGAAACGCTGCGGATTATTTTCCGCAGCATGTCAATTGTTTGTGCGGATTCCGCAGCGGGTTTCAACCAGCACCAATAGGAAAGTGCTGGTGAAAACCCGCAGAAGAATCCGCAGAACAAACCGCAAGAAAATCCGCAGTGAAAACCACAGTGGTTTTGCACTGCAGATTTTCCAAATCCGCTGCAGAAAAATCCGCAGGAAAATCTGCAGCGTGGGCACATACCCTTAGTCTACCACCCTACTCGTGCCCTCCGCTCCGCTAATGACCTCAGGTTAGCATCCTCAATAATCAGAACCTCCCACTCCCGTCTCCAAGACTTTACACGTGCTGCGCCGATTCTTTGGAATGCACTACCTAGGTTAATACGATTAATCCCCAATCCCCACAGTTTTAAGCGTGCCCTAAAAACTCATTTGTTCAGATAGGCCTACCACCTCAACGCATTAACCTAACTATCCCTATGTGGCCCATTCAAAAAAAAAACATAATTGGTTTCCTGGCATCATGTTTTCATACACTTTATGCAGTTAATAGCCCTCTGTGTCTGTACTGCTACATACTTAGGCAGTTAACTGGATCATGCAGCTTTACATGAACACCTGAGCCTTACACTATGGCTGGTCCGACTAACTAAAGCAATTGTTACCATCCACCTCTCGTGTCTCCCCTTTTCCTCATAGTTTGTAAGCTTGCGAGCAGGGCCCTCATTCCTCTTGGTATCCATTTTGAACTGTGATTTCTGTTATGCTGTAATGTCTATTGTCTGTACAAGTCCCCTCTATAATTTTTAAAGCACTGCGGAATATGTTGGCGCTATATAAATAAAATTATTATTATTATTATTATTATTATTATTATTATCACTGCAATCAAACAATTCCTGTAATTGTCAATGAGACTTCTGCACCTCTCGACAGGTATTTTGGCCCACTCCTCAAGAGCAAACTGCTCCAGTTGTCACGTGTTTGAAGGTTGCCTTTTCCAGACGGCATGTTTCAGCTCTTTCCAAAGATGCTCATTAGGATTTAGGTCAGGGCTCATATAAGGCCACTTCAGAATAGTCCAACATTCCTGGGTGTTTTTAGCTGTGTGTTTTATGTCATTATCCTGTTGCAAGACCCATGACCTGCGACTGAGACCAAGTTTTCTGACACTGGGCAGCACATTTCACTCTAGAATCCCTTGATAGTCTTGAGATCTCATTGTACCCTGCACAGATTCTAGACACCCTGTGCCAGATGCAGCAAAGCAGCTCCAGAACATGGACAGTGTTCTTTTCTTGATATGTTTTATTTTTCCATCGGTGAACATAGAGCTGATGTGCCTTGCCAAAAAGTTCCATTTTTGTCTCATCTGTCCATAGGACATTCTTCCAGAAGCTTTGTGGCTTGTCAACATGTAGTTTCGCAAATTCCAGTCTGGCTTTTTTATGATTTTTTTTCAACAATGGTGTCCTCATTGGTCATCTCCCGTGAAGTCCACTTTGGCTCCTACAGCGACAGATGGTGAGATCTGATACTGATGTTCCTTGAGATTGAAGTTCACCTTTAATCTGTTTAGAAGTTTTTCTGGGCTCTTTTGTTACCATTCGTATTATCCGTCTTTTTGGTTCGTCATCAATTTTCCTCCTGCAGCCACGTCCAGGGAGGTTGGCTACAGTCCCATGGATCTTATGGAGTGCCCCCACGTTAGGGCAATGGGGTACTCGGAGCCGGGCCCTTCGGTTCTCGTCAGGGATGTCACGGTGGCTGACCCGGTCCGTGGCCCTAGGGGGACATCCGTTGTAAATGGGGAAAGGTCTTTAAAGGGATAGTGTTCATGACGCCACCTGTGGTATTTGGTCAGGGTGACCAACGCTGCTTAGGGGTCCACTGGGGTGATGTTATGGCAGCTAGATGGTATACCTTCCCACAGGTGAAGTATGTCCCCAGGGCTTCCCAGAGCGTAGATGATGGATGGTGTGAGGCGCAGTAAAGAACGAGGACACAAAGTTGCAGCTACATAGGGAGCTCCCTCACTCCAGATGGGGGTCTGAGTACCCACAGTGTTCCGTTCCGGAGTAGCTAAAGCACAGGCCACCACGGGTGTTAACTATGTAGCCACAACAGTGGTAGTATTTGTGATGGTGCATGTGGTGGTCTTAATGATGGTACATGCCAGAGTAACAGTGGTGGTAGTAGTGGTTGCAGTGGCACGTACACATGGGGACGCGGTGGTTACGGGGTCGGCACAGCTGGAGCTCTCGCGTGATGTGTCGCAGTGTCTCTTTTCTTGTGCACGTCTAGGGCAAACCAGCCTTTTTCACCGAAATGTCTGGTGTAGGTGATCGTGTCCCCTGGATACAAGTCTCGGTCTGGGTGGCCTTCCCAGAGGTGGGATTCCATGTCCCTCCTATTTGCAAAGACCTCGGCATACAGTCCTTGCTCATTGATAAAGCCCCATCCTCCTCGGAGTTTGAAGGCTACGACCATGCCCTGCTTACGCGGGGCCTGGTGAGTGGTGCGGTCCTTGCGGGCCTGGGCCTTGACTGCTAGGTCACGTTGATCATGAGCCTTGTGTTGGGCCTGGTGTCTCTCCTCCCACTTGTGGGCAAGCTGGGCCTGGTAGTCCTCCCAACTCAAAACTTCCACAGTCTCTCCTTTCTGTTTGTCTCCCCCGGGGAACCCCATGAAGTCCGATCCAGGATTCACCCAGCGGTACACGGTCCGCTCTGCATATACTTCACCCATACGGGTGGTAGGCGCGATTGGGGCTTGCATAAACTGCTCCATCCCCGTGGCCTGGTCCCATTGGTCGAGACGCTGCAGGCGGTAGGTATTGCGAGGAGGTGGCGCTGCTACGGGGCCTATCAGCGAGTCTTCCGTCACCGAGGCAGGGTCAGTGTTCTTACCTGCCACAGCGGTGTCCCCTACATCGGCTGGTTCTGCTGGCGGCGACGTCTGCAGTGGTGCTAGAAGCGGTTCCTGGAGCGGTGGCGGTGCTGGTGCCGGTAGGTCCTCTGCAGACGGTGCCCGGTACTGGGCCTTGGTCTTCACCCGCAGCTGCAGTAGTTGGTCAATCAGCTCTTCCATCCCAATCTGCAGGGAATCAGCGTCAGCGGTGGAGGCCTGGTTTCGGTGCCTCTCTGGGTAGCTGGGGGAGTCCTCTGCTCCGACCCCACGCTCTGGCTCCGGGTGGCTGGCCATGGCATCCTCCATGTGGCTGTCTCCTTCCTCGTCCTTTTTCCGCTCTCTCCTCCATGGGCGGTTTCTTGTTCTTGGTCTCCGCCCGCCATTGAGGATCAGGAGGTGGATCTCAGCTGCTGACGGACACGTCCTCAAGGTGTAAAGATATTTAGACTGGGCGGCCATTATTTTTCACGCTTCTCAGTTCATTCACGCAAACAACTCCCCGCCCTTCTTCTCCTGCGCTTCTCGTGGCGCTGTAATGGCAGCGGTTTTGGCGGGAATTTTGGCGGTAAATGGCAATACACAGTCTTTCAGCAGAAACAGTTCAAATACAATTCTGGCACAGTTCTTAGGCGCACATCACCTGATTTTTCAGGCTTAAGTAGATCCTGTTCATGATGCCAAAATTATTGGAGCGCCCCCACATTAGGGCAATGGGGTACTCGGAGCCGGGCCCTTCGGTTCTCGTCAGGGATGTCACTGTGGCTGACCCGGTCCGTGGCCCTAGGGGGGCGTCCGTTGTAAATGGGGAAAGGTCTTTTAAGGGATAGTGTTCGTTACGCCACCTGTGGTATTCGGTCAGGGTGACCAACGCTGCTTAGGGGTCCACTGGGTTGATGTTATGGCAGCTAGATGGTACATCTTCCCACAGGTGAAGTATGTCCCCAGGGCTTCCCAGAGTGTAGGTGATGGATGGTGTGAGGCGCAGTAAAGAATGAGGACACAAGGTTGCAGTCTCTACCTTTACTGAAGGCTTCAGTGTCCACAGTCCAGAGCACCGGATCACGTGGCAGGCAGAATCCGGCCAGTCCGAAGGCAAATCCAGAGTCCCCCTTATCCAGGTGGAAATCAGTAGCCTTCCTCTAGCACCTGAGTGCTGTAGTTCCTCCCTGCTGAGCTTCTCGGTGAGGTCCTCACAACTATTGTAGATGTAATGTCTCTTTCTCTGTCCCCCTGATGGATAGGACAAACCCGTATGCCTGCTGGCCTGAGGCTTTTAACAGGGACCCTACGATGCCCCAGCCCCCCACAAGTTGCCCCCATGCCTCCTGGGTATAAGGTCAGGCAGCCAGCGTAAAATTAACGGTCCTGCCAGTTTCTGAAGTAAAGCATAGAGATCCTTACTCCCTCAGTGTTCTGGCTACTGGCTTCTGCGCTTTAGAAGGAAGCAGCCTGCTCCTGGCTGGTCTCCCTCTGGTATTCCTCTCCTTTGCTATGACTTCGTTTCTCACTCACTAGAAGACAATTCCCTTCTGATGTCTCGTTCTTTGGATGCTGCCGCACGTGGGGCAGGCGCAGCTCCGTGGACACTCGTCCTCCACAGACCTCAGTCTGCATCTGGCTCTCTCTCACTCCAGCCAGCTTCAGCTTCAGTCTACATCTCCTTGCCTCTGCCTAACTTTCTGTCCAGACTCCCAGTTTTATCTAATTCTGAGGAGTGCCCTAATAGATAGAAGCATGGCTCCCCCTGGTGGCCTGGAGTGTGAAGTGTGTTGTGTGGTTTGTGATACCTGGTAAGGTGATCTCCTTTATTGCCTTCAGACGTAACATCACTCCCCCTGGTGGAAGAACAACATTACTGCAACGACCAGGACTCTGGGGCGCTGCACTTACATTTCTGAACATGTACTACTGTAGTAACAGAAACATCAAGCTACTTGGAGATGGTCTTATAACTTTGACCTTTAATATGTTTGTCTATTATTTTCTTTCTAGTCTCCTGAGACAACTCTTTTCTTCGCTTCCTCTGGTCCATGTTGAATGTGATACACATCATGTCACCAATCAGCACAGTGAGTATCTGTAGCCCTATATACAGGCCCACTCACTGATTCCAAGATTGTAGACACCTGTGATGCTAGTTAGTGGACACACCTAGATATAACATGTCCCTTTTGTCACATTATTTTCAGGGGTACCATCATTTCTGTCTAGGCCTATTTCATGAGTTTTTTTTTTTTTAATTCTGTGGAAGCATGGTTGAAAAGCAATGTCTGACATTCATTTGTTCATTACAATAGATCTTTTATTTATTATTACTTCTGTCAGATTCAAGTTATTTCTGTGACCATTGTGGGTTTTACTGTCATTAACAGGGGGGTACCAACAATTTTGACCACGTGTGTACAAGCTTTACATGTTCTAATATGTTATGCTCATCTTGTTAAACTTTGGGTTTTCATGAGACAATACAATGTTTTTGCCTATACCACAATTATTTTTATATTATCATCTAGTGAATATTACTTCTGTATTTTTCAGATAATAGCACAATGAATAGGACTCTAATATTACGTCTGGCAATCTTGGTGGCAGTGTGGTTAATATGTGCTTCTGACAAAACTCAAAGAAGAGCACTTCACAGAGACAATGGAGCTGGCAGTACATCACACAATGGAAATTTACCTTCCCACAGACAGCATGGCCATCTACAAATAAATCAAAATAAATCTGTAAATAGGGTTTTACTGAAAAGAAACTTATCACAAACTATGCAGAGAGATGAAAGTCAAACTCATGTTAAAAGGGTCAACACACAACAAAGAGCTGGTGTGAGGCAACCACAAGCTAGGATGTTGAAAGATGACAGCGCCACATCTGCACGTTCTAGGACAGCACGTTTTCCATCTACTGCGAGTTCACCTAATATTCTTGCTAGCTTTGCTGGCAAAAACAGAGTATGGATTATCTCCTCGCCTCATGCATCTGATGGCTATTACCGACTCATGATGAGCCTTCTGAAAAATGATGTGTATTGTGAACTTGCGGAAAGACATATTCAACAGATTGTCATATTCCACGAGGAAGGAGAAGAAGGAGGGAAAATAAGACGAATTACAAATGAAGGAAAGATCTTAGAGCAGCCTATTGATCCAGCAATTGTGCCAAAAATGATGACTTCTTTGAAACTGGAAAAAGGAAAGTTTGGTATGGTTCTCCTCAAGAAGACTTTGCAAATAGAGGAAAGATATCCTTACCCTGTTCGTCTAGAAGCAATGTATGAGGTCATTGATCAAAGTCCCATTAGAAAAATAGAAAAACTCAGGCAAAAAGGTTTTGTACAAAAATGTAAAGCAGCTGGTGTAGAAGGTCAAGTTTCTGAAGAAGGAGAGAGAGGTGGTAGCAGTAGTACTACAAGCGGTACAAAGCCTACACCAGCTAGTGAAACTATCCAAATCACAGTTAAGAAGGAGGAACCAAAAAGAAACGTCATCCCTACAAGGTCAACTAGAGTTAAAAGTACAAGAAAACCCTACACAGCACCATCCACACCTTCAACCACAGTTAAAATAACAACTATTGCACCTTCCACAAATGCCACTACACGAATCCTAACTACAGCTTCAAGAGCACCAACAACAGTGCCAACAACCGTTCTTCCCACAACACAGAAACCATGGTCTACTAAGTCTATGACCACTTCAGAATCTCATAGATTGCCTGTGCAAGCTGAAGTAACAACTCGTGATCCAGAAACAGCAAGGCCCTATTTTCCTGTGAGAACCGATAAACACAGAGATAGACAGCATGTGCAGACAGGAAAGCACTTTGCTACTACAAGCAAAACAAACAAACCAGTGGTCCATGAGTCCCACACAGTCGCTCCTGTTGTTTCAACAACCACTGCAGAGCATTATACAAAAGAAAACACAGGGCGGTTTGGGGATAACCGTACAGATAGACAAGGCCAAAGTTCCCAGGATGTCACATCAACTCAAAAGAAACCTCAGAAGACTAAATCATCTAAAAAGAAAGGCGTTGAGAAAATATTTACAAATGAATATGATGATAAATTTAACCCTGGCAAAACCACAACTTCACAAGTCGAAGAAACTATAGAAGAGGTAAATATTCCACCCAAAAAGGAAAAAGACCAGAAAAAGGGGGAAAAACCTGAGAAGATTGATAAAAAGAAAAAAAAAGCTGATAAGTTAGAGAAACCTCCAAAGAAAGATAAAACATCTAAAAAAGACAAGTCCGATAAAAAAGTTAAGGCAGAAAAAGATCGCAACAAAAAAAATAAAAAGGCAGGAAAAGGTGATGAAGAGAGTTATATCAAGGCAGTGAAAAAGACCGTTACTGAAGCTCCGAAAAAATCTTTGACAACATTCCTGCACAACTTTGAAGGCAAACGGAGATTATTGGTAGGTCTTTCAGGCTCTTATCTGATATGTAACCATTTTAAAACATATATTATTGTTCTAGTATTAGAAATCAGTTGCTGAGCTTGTAAGGACTGGCTTGTAGTGTTGTAGGAAACAGTATGTTGTATGAACTTAAAGGGGTTTCCACGACTATGATATTGATGACCTAATGTAATGATAAGTCATCAATTTCAGATCATGGGATTTTGACATCCATCACTGCCATCAAATAGCAGCTGATCCAAGAGCGGCAACTAAGCAGTGTATGGAACTATGGTGTTTCCCTCCATACACTATTTATGTCTGGACCCTGTCAGACCTAATCAGTGGGGTGCAGGGTTTTGGACCTAATTGATCTGATATTGATGTCTTATGCTAAGGATATGTCCTTAGTATCATATTAGTGGAAAACCCTTTAAGGAGATAATGAAGTTGCAGAAAATTATTACATGCATAGGTTAGATACTAATGTGATCATTCTTCATCTAGGAATAAATTGCAAGTAAAGAAACTTAAAGTTAATGGTAGCCATATGGACACTATATCAGACTTGAATATGATAAGCATAGCAACACATAAGTTTGATTAATAAATATAGATTACAACATGATTTTTGATTTTGTTCCCTCTGAGGTTAACTGAAAAGGTTTTCCCAGCAAAATGCATCCATGGTATAGTCATAAAATGTATGACCTGTGCAGGTCTAACTACTGGGACCCCAATTGATCACTATAGCTATGGTACACCACTCATCAAATGATTTTGCCACCACAAGACTGCTAAGTCTTACTTAAAAGCACACAATAATTGTAATGTCCTGTTTCCAAAGTGAAGGAGAATGTGACAACCTCCGAAGACTGCAGCAGCCCTCTGTGTTAGTGTTTGTTGAGTTCTTTATTACCTGATCTAATATAAAACTAGTTGCCCTTTCCTAACTTTTGTCATTTGTAATGTTTATGGTATTACAGTGTGTTATCATTAACTCTGCAAGCTTTTATTTGACTTTAATGGAAATGGTATATACATTAAATGAACTCTTTGAAACCCTCTTCAATTATAGTTTCCACCAAATATTAGATAAAAAAGATGCTATTTCAAATTATGTAATTTTTCACTTGCATTCCTTCACTATTCACCTACAAACGAGCCATATACTGCATGTTGATGAACAAGAGCTAAGAGTCCTCTCTAAGATATGTGCATTCTTAGGAGTCCTCTCCTTTACATGCACACTCTTAGGAGTCCTCTCCATTACATGCACACTCTTAGGAGTCCTCTCCATTACATGCACACTCTTAGGAGTCCTCTCCATTACATGCACACTCTTAGGAGTCCTCTCCATTACATGCACACTCTTAGGAGTCCTCTCCATTACGTGCACACTCTTAGGAGTCCTCTCCATTACGTGCACACTCTTTGGAGTCCTCTCCATTACATGCACACTCTTAGGAGTCCTCTCCATTACATGCACACTCTTAGGAGTCCTCTCCATTACATGCACACTCTTAGTAGTCCTCTCCATTACATGCACACTCTTAGGAGTCCTCTCCATTACATGCACACTCTTAGGAGTCCTCTCCTTTACATGCACACTCTTAGGAGTCCTCTCCATTACATAATAGATAGATAGATAGATAGATAGATAGATAGATAGATACGAAAGATAGATAGATATTGCTATAGATAGATCTATCTATCTATAGCTATATCTATCTTATATATCTATCGTATCTATCTATCGTATCTATCTATCTATTAACTAGATAGATAGATAGATATGATTCAATATCAGGAAATCCCCTCCACTATGCTGTAACATCTGGATGCTGCGAGTTTGACGCTGCGGCTGTTCACAGCATCAAACACGCAGCATTTCCTGACCATGGAAACATACCCTTAGGCATTATCTCAGTAAATTAGAATAATTAACAAAAAACACCTGCAAAGGCTTCCTAAGTGTTTAAAAAGGTCCCTTAGTCTGTTTCAGTAGGCTGCACAATCATAGGGAAGACTGCTGACTTGACAGGTGCTCAGAAGGCAGTCATTGACACACTCCACAAGGAGGGTAAGCCACAACAGGTCATTGGTAAAGAAGAGCGATGTTTGAGTCGAACTGTTCACCAATTTCAAATTCGAGCTGTTTTGGGCGGTGTTAGAGTCATTCGACAAACCCGAACAATTTGTTTAAAATTCGTCTGTTCAAGTTTCTGTTCGATAACTGTTCGTTCTCCAAAAGCCTAGCTTGATTTGCACAATAAAACTGTTTATCATTGTTAATAGACTGTTTCAGTGTATAGTGGGCGGGGAGGCGGGGGGTAGATCTGTGCTGAAATAACGCCGATCTCCATTGTTTTTTTCTTTCCCGCATTTACAGTGGGGCGGTGCAGTCTTTCAGCCTAACAGCAGTGCACACACACACAGCAATGTGCATGTGATACACACAAGCAAGGGCATGTGTCATTGGCTGTGTATGTCACATGTCCTTGCCCTATAAGAACCAGCCATTTGCCCCGTCGCCACCATTTCCTCACTGCTGCAGCTTAGTGTTAGACGGCACCGCTGCTGCTGTGGGTGCTATACAGACTAAGAGTGTTTTTTGGAGCGAATTATCAGAGAGATAGGTTTAGGGAGTCGGGAGGAGTCGGGACTAGTTGTAATATCAGCCCTTTTCAGGGTAGGTTACAGCAGTTCATAGCACTATTTGCCAGGCAGGTCTGTGCCAGTGCTGTGCAAGTGTTTGTTACAGCATTTGGTGTAATCTAGTTCAGCCAATCCTTTTGGGCTAGTAGCATTGTCTGATAGTCATCTGAGTAGCCCGCCTATGAAGCCAGCTACACCGCCTGTGTATCTGTATTTTCACTGCATCTAATCCAGTTAATAGTTTAGGGCCTAGGAGCAGTGTCTGCACTTCAGCAGAGTAGCCCGCCTGTGAAACAAACTATACCGCCTGTGTATCTCAAGTTTCACTGCATCTAATCCAGTTGATAGTTTAGGGCCTAGGAGCAGTGTCTGCACGCCAGCAGAGTAGCCCGCCTGTGAAACTAACTACACCGCCTGTGTATCTCAATTTTCACTGCATCTAATCCGGTTATTCGTTTTGGGCCTAGGAGCAGTGTCTGCACGTCAGCAGACTAGCCCGCCTGTGAAACAAACTATACCGCCTGTGTATCTCAATTTTCACTGCATCTAATCCGGTTATTCGTTTTGGGCCTAGGAGCAGTGTCTGCACGTTAGATGAGTAGCCCGCCTGTGAAACTAACTACACCACCTGTGCATCTCTATTTTCACTGCATCTAATCCAGTTATTAGTTTTGGGCCTAGTACCACAGTTTGGCCACTCAGTTCTGCTCGGTTTTCATCCATCGGTTGTTGTGCCAACAACTACAGATACAGAGTTGCCAATTAGTTAAGCACTAAAATGAGTGGCAAAAGGCCTGCTGCTTGTGGAAAGGGGAATAGGTGTGTTGGAAAGGGAAAAAAGGTTGTGTCCATGGGATAGGTGGTAAAGCAACAGTAACATCTGCAGAAGAAAGACCATCTTCCAGCCAAAGTAAGATGTCTACTTCTTTTCGTGGACAATCTGATATGATCCCTTTCTTACGACCATCGCTACAAGCATCGCCAAAAATTCCAGATGAGGCACAAAAACAGCAGGTGCTTGAACGGATATCAAGTGCTCATTCAAGTGGGCTCTCCTCCATGTCAACTTCAACATCACAACTACTCCAGTCCTCAGAGTTGTCACCCCAATCGCACTTGCTTCCTCACAGCTCCCAAGTCTCCAGCTGCCCGTCTGAGCATGGGGTAACACACAGGGTTGAATCTGTAGAGCTTTTATGCATACTATAGCCTGGGAATCAGAGGTCTGCTCCAGAGCTTCTGTGAATCCAGATGAGGAAATGATCTGCACTGATGCCCAGAATCTTTGTGAGTCAGATCCAAGCCCAGATGAAGTAGGTTCTGAGCATAATGTAGACCCTTGTTCCCAAACTGTAACTCCTGTTGGTGGAGACAATGAGGAAGATGATGATGAGACTGAGATACCTGATTGGAACGAAAACTTGACTTTTCGGTCAGGGCAGGAACAGGTTGGCTCTGAGGACGACAGGTGTGAGAACACACAGGATGATGATAACGAGGTTGTAGACCCCACTTACTGTCAACCCCCAGTCTGCCAGTCCATGAGGTCAGCAGAGGAGGTGGAGGAGGATGCTAGTGACGAGTCTGATGACGAGGTAACGGTGCGCCTTCCTGGACAGACACGGAGTACTGGAAGCACGTCAACAACTGCATCCTCAACCCCAACTGTGCCTCAGACCAGAAAATCGTGGTGGCTCTTCAGGTTGCATGGGCTCTAAGCCTTGCATAGCCTGGGAATTTTTTGACATTGCAAAGGATGACCCAACTCATGTTGTTTGTAAGATTTGTCAACAAAATCTCAGTAGAGGCCAAAAAATCACTAGGTTGAGTGCTTCATGCATGAACCGTCACATGGATATGAGGCATAAGTTGCAGTAGGAAGCTCACTGTGCTACAATGCGGCCTAGTGGCCCGGTTTAACCACCATCTGCCCCATCAAGTGCATCCATGTCCTCTTCATCCTCTGTGACTGTGGGGACAGCAGTCGCACATGGTTTTGGATGCAGACCTTCCACCTCTTTACCCGCAACAGCCAGTGTGATTGGCAGGTCGTCAGGACATTTGCAAGTGGAAACACCTGCTGGTGTTGAGCGCTGTCTGACATCGACACCACATTTTGATCAAGGCAACATAACATCTCCTCCTGCACCTTCCTCACAGACCAGCAGTTTGCCGGGGATACCCTACTCAACTCTGTCTAAGCACGGCAGCCAGCCCTCAGTCCCTCAGATGTGGACAAGAAAAAGACCATTTCCTCCAAGCCATGACAAAGCTAAGAGGTTGAATTTCTCCATCTGCAAGCTGTTGGCTACAGAAATGCTGCCTTTCCACCTGGTGGACACAGAGGATTTTCGAGACCTTATGTCCGTCGCAGTGCCCCAGTACCAGATGCCCAGTCGCCACTACTTCTCAAAGAAAGCTGTGCCTGTGCTACACCAGCATGTCGCACACAACATCACCGCTTCCTTGAGAAACTCTGTGTGTGACAGGGTGCATTTCACCACAGACACTTGGACGAGTAGACATGGACAGGGCCGCTACATGTCGGTGACTGGGCACAGGGTAACTACGGCGACATTAGGAGAAGGGGCTGCTGTCCAAGTCTTGCCGTCCCCACGAGTTGCTCATCGATCCTCTGTATCTAGAAGTTCCTCCACTGCTTCTGCCTCCTCAACCTCCTCTCGGTCCTCCACCTGCACCCAAAGCCTGTCTGGTAATGCCACCCGCGTTGGAAACTGCGCAGAAGGAATCCTGCACACCTCCTCACTATGCTGTCACCAGGGCTCAACGGCATCAGGCAGTGTTTACATTGAATTGTCTGGGAAATGTGAGTCACACAGTTGAGGAGTTGTAGTCAGCTCTGGAGACCGAGTTCCATCAATGGTTGTCTCCACTCAACCTGCAGCCAGGGAAGGCTGTGTGCGACAATGCTGCAAACCTGGGTGCGGCCCATCGCCGGGGCAATGTCACACACGTGCCTTGTATGGCTCACGCTTTGAACGTGGTTGTCCAGCAATTTTTATCCCACTATCCCGGACTAGATGGCCTTTGCAGAGGGCACGGTCGCTGTGTGCTCACTTCCGCCGTTCGCATCCCGCAGCTCGACGACTTGCATCTCTGCAGAAGTCGTTGGGCCTGCCAGTTCACCGGCTGAAATGCGATGTGCCCACATGGTGGAATTCAACTCTGCACATGTTGCAGCGACTGTGGCAGCACCGACGAGCCCTGGTGCAATACATTATGATGTATAGCCTGGGCCAATGAGATCAAGAGGTGGGGCAAATCACGCTGCAGGAGTGGTCTCAGATCAGGGACCTATGCACCGTTCTGCACAGTTTTGAAATAGCAACAAAGATGTTTAGTGCTGACGATGCCATTATCAGCATGACCATTCTGGTGATTTACATGCTGGAGCACACCTTACACAGTGTTCGGAGTCAGGTGGTGAAACAAAAGGAGGAGGAGGAGGAACAGGAGGAGTCGTATGCAGAAGGGATCATATCTCCAAGGTCAAGAAGGTTGGCAGCACCAAGGTGGCTGGCATTGGAGGCTGGGGGAGAGAGATTACTGAGGGCGCATGGTAGCAGCCAAACTGTTGAGGAAGGGGCAGGAGGCGAGGAAGAAGTGGAGGATGAACTGGTGCTGGGCATGGAAGACTCATCAGATGAGGGAGACCTTGATCAAATTTCTGTTGTGCGAGGTTGGGGGGGAGAGGGCAGACGAAGGAAGCATGATTCTCAACTCGCCACCACCAAGACAGCAAGGACTTGGTCCTCCTGGATGCGCAAGACACATGAGTGCCTTCTTGTTGCACTACCTGCAACATGACCATCGGATTGTCAGAATCCGAATTAATGCCGACTACTGGGTTGCCACACTCTTAGATCCCCGTTACAAAAGCAAATTTGGCGAAATAATTCCTGCCATAGAAAGGGATTCACGCATGCAGGAGTATCAGCAGAGACTGTTACAGAATCTAACATCTGCTTTTCCACAAAACACCAGTGGTGCACGTAGTGAATCTCTGAGTTCTAACTTGCCAACCGTGGGACTATCGAGTCATCGCTCAAACCGTAACAGTAACATCGTATCTGGTGGTAAGAGCAATTTTTTCCAATCGTTTCAAGATTTTTTTAGACCATCCTTTGCAAGGCCACAGGAGACAAGAAGTCTGAGGCACAGCCAACGCCTAGAGAGGATCGTACAAGAGTATCTCCAAGTTAACATCGATGCCATGACTGTGGAACTGGACCCTTGCTCATTTTTGGCTTCCAATCTTGAAAAATGGCCTGAGCTCGCCACTCACACCTTGGAGATCTTGTCGTGCCCCGCAGCCAGCGTTCTCTCTGAATAAGTGTGTGCAGCGCTGCTGGTGGTGTGCTGACAGATAAGCGCATGCGGCTGTCCAGTGACAATGTAGACAGACTAACGTTCATCAAGATGAAAAAATCCTGGATCCGCAAGGACTTTTCTATCCCTGTGTCATCTTGGGGAGATTAAAAGCTTGATGATTTTTGAAACTCACCTCACCAACCGTTTTAAAAAACTCTGGCGAAATTGATGCCACTTAAGTGGTGTCTGTGGCTGAATTTTTGGAAAAAATGGAGACTCTTTTATTTAGTCCCCTTGCTGAGTTTTACATGACATTGCCATTGTCAATTCCAGGTGGGTGAGGTCGTCTGCAGCGTTGTTTACTCATACTATGGCCTGGGATTCAGAGGTCTGCTCCAAAGCTTCAGTGTCTGCTAGTCAGCAGAGTAGCCCAGCCACCCACCGCCTGTTTACCTAAGTACTATTTTTAACGGCATCTGGCCCAGGAAATCCTTTTGGGCCTAGTAGAATTTGGTGCTACTCAGCAGCATACCCCACCCATGAAGCAAGCTACACCGCCTGTTTACCTAACTACTATTTTGCAATGGCATCTAGCCCAGGAAATCGTTTTGGGCCTAGTAGCAATTTCTGCTACTCAGCAGAGTACCCCACCCATGAAGCAAGCTACACCGCCTTCTTTCTTTCTCAATCTAACCCCTCGGCTCTGGGGTGTCCACTCTCCCTCCAGCTCTCTCCTTCTCACTGGTGGACTACCGTGTGTTTTCACACTGTGGCGAATCTTTTGAGCCCAGGCAGAAGAAGTCGTCGAGGTAATGGATAATATGTGCTGCCTTACAAACGTCCATGACAACACATTCAAGGATGCAACTAAATGCCTCAAATAGTGAGCAGGATATGGAGCACCCCATGGGCAAACAGCGATCTATTTAGTATGCTCCTTCACAGGAGCAGCCTAATGGGAGGACACTATTCGGAGGCACAGGTAGTAATCGGAACCCCTCTCAATGTCTGTTTTGGCCATTAGGGTGCCCCTTACCAACTTCTTGACCCGCCTGATTGCCTCGTCAAAGGAGGTACAGTACATAGTACTGTACTTGGTTCCGCGTAGATGTTGTCGTTTTTTGACCTGCCCCTTGGATATGACAAATGGTAGATTAGTCTGAATGTATTGGGTTCAGTTTTTGGCACAACTCCCAACGGGGGTACCACTACGTCTTCTAAGCAAAGTGTTTTGAATGGACCCGCCGGGTAGAATACCTGAGTGAGTTTAGATTTTTACTCCAGCCTTTCTTGATTTTAGAAGGGCATGACATGCCTATATCTGTGTCTCCTCCTCCTTTTACTCCTCCACCTCTTTTCTTTTCGCTTGACTATATGTAGTTGTGACTTTTCCATGTGTTTGTTGTGTCTTCTGAGCAGTTTGTCAGCTTTTGGACACCTTTTAAGGTGTTTTCTATGTGTTTTCCATGTGTTTGTATGTGTTTGTGTTTTCCTGCCATTGGTTTCAATGGAGTTCGAAAGTGTTCGTCGAACGTTCGACGAACATTTCGTCAAACACGTCCCTGTTCGATGAACCGAACCGAACACTAGGGAGGTGGCTCAACACTAGTCCTTGGTAAAGAAGCTGGCTGTTCACAGAGTGCTGATCCAAGCATATTAATGGAAAGTTGAGTGGAAGGAAAAAGTGTGGTAGAAAAAAGGTGCACAAGCAACTGGGATAACCACAGCCTTGAAAGGATTGTTAAGAAAAGGCCATTCAAAAATTTGGGGGAGATTCACAGGCAGTGGACTGCAACTGGAGTCATTGCTTCAAGAGCCACCACCCACAGATGTGTCCAGGACATGAGCTACATTCCTTGTGTCAAGCCACCCAATAGACAATAGTCACGATCCATGTTTCGATCTGTGGCAGATCTGGCCTCCCAGATTAAAACTTTTTTCCTTTCAGGTCATCGGGGGTTAATGCAGTTTTTCCCCCAATGGCCGCTGGTGTAATTACATTGCTGCCTAGCCTGCTGATGTGGTTGGTGACCACTTCCACCATCCTTCAAAAGGTCACCTGATGCATCAGCTGACTGTTGGATATACAGGTCCTTTTGGAGACCTACCTAGCTGGAGACAGGAGCTTGCTGAGTGTTGTGGTTCTTCAGCTAAATAATGATATCTGGTGCCTTTCTCTGCTGTGCAGTGCATTTCAGCAGAGAAAGCTAAGTGTGGTGTTTGTGGTTTCTTTGTTCCTTTATTGTCTGTAACTTTCCCCTGTGTTGTATTAGTGCAGCGGTGGGACCAGTGATTTTACCTGCCAGTTCCCTACTTAGGGATAGGAGCAGGGCAAGTGAGGGATTAGGTATCCGGTTCGGCGACGGGGTGAAAGAACCCATACAGAGACGATAGTAAGAGCAGGACACATCCTCAGGTGAGTGCAGGAGGTGTCCAATTTCCCATTCCCTACGGGCCCACCGTTGTTAAAATGTCCCTGGTGTACCCTTGTGTGTTTTGCTGTTTTGTAACTGCCCCCTCCATCGGGTCATGTCACGCCAGGACAGTCACTTCGTGACATTATAACCAACCATCCAATTTTTCTGGTGAGCCATGATCTTGCCCTTAGTAGCCATTATAGGCAGGGTCTGTCCCCAAGGTTGCAGGATACTCTTGTTTGTGAATGAGTACGTACAGTATGGGTGTCCACCAAAAACATCAAGTGGAAGTATGCAACTGGGACCTGGAGTTCTAGAGTGATTGGGCCATATAGGGTGTCATCCATTCTCAGCCTGGGGACTTTTCAGTTGGAGTTACCCCCAGTTATGCATGTATACAACTCATTCCCCAGGTCAGCGCTCTGGTGATTTGAGGTGCCTCCAGAGCCTACATTGTTGGCATTTCCATTAGGCCACATTTGCCATAAACCTGAGGGTCAGGTGACTGCCGAGGTGAACTCTGGTGGATCGAGGCATCCTCACCATAGGTTGTTGTCTGGTGAGGTCTGGTGTTGAGGGTACAGAGGCCCCTCATTGAAAGGGGGTACTGTCACGATCCATGCCTGGATCTGTTGCAGATATAACCTCTAAGATTAATTTTTTTTTCCTTTCAGGTCTTCAGGGGTTAATGCAGTCGCCCCCCTGGTGGCCGCTGGTGTAATTACATTGCTGCCTGGTTTGCTGATGTGGTTGGTGACCTCTCCCACCATCCTTCAAAAGGTCACCTGATGCATCAGCTGACTGTTGGTTATACAGGTTCTTTTGGAGACCAACCTAGCTGGAGACAGGAGCTTGCTGAGTGCTGTGGTTCTTCAGCTGAATACTGATATCTGGTGCCTTACTCTGCTGTGTGGTGCATTGTAGCAGAGAATGCTAAGTGTGGTGTTTCTTGTTTCTTTGATCCTTTGTTGTCTGTAACTTTCCCCTGTGTTGTATTAGTGCAGCGGTGGGACCAGTGCTCTCACCTGCCAGTTCCCTACTTAGGGATAGGAGCAGGGAAAGTGAGGGATTAGGTATTCTGCTCGACGACGGGGTGAAAGAACCCATATAGGGACGATAGTAACATCAGGGCACATCCTCAGGTGAGTGCAGGAGGTGTCCAATTCCATCAAGAGATGACTTGAGACCAGCCTTTTAAGTTTGGCAAAATGGTGGCTGCTCTCAACATACTAGTTCAAGCAAAGTGTGTTACTCCTTTTATATGCTAAAGCACTAAGTGTTTCAGAGGTCATTAGTTAAAGGAGTTTTCTAGTTTGCTTGTTTAATTTATGCTATCAACATTAGGTCAGTGGAGTCTAGCGCATCTTCTAATCCGCTGTTTAAGGTCTCTGTAGCTCTGCATCGCACTGTGTCACCTTCATTTTCTAGACATACATATACAGTACTTTTAGTACAGGCTGTATCTGAATGGGACTAAAACTGCATCTATAATGTAAGATTATTATGAACGAGCGTTCCTAAAAACACTCATTTCCCGTTAATCTGTCAGTGTAAACAGGCTGAAAATAAAAATGATCATTCATCAAATGAAATTATTTTTGTGCAATGCAAAAGATCATCGTTCTCAGTGGTGCATCGTCCTGTGTAAGCAGGACTCGCACTGCCAAGATCAATGGTAGCCTATGTTCATTGAGCGATCTTCTACAGGTCATTAAGTGTGCCTCATTTACCGAGGTCTGCCTGTGTAAACAGGCTATTAAATGACTGCCAATCAATAAAAGTGTTTACCGATTGGCAGTCGTTTAGTGGTGCCTGTTGGTCTCTGTAAACGGACTTGTAATGCCAAGCACTGCTGGTATTCTCAATGAGGAGTTGTTATGTACAGAACAGAGGAAACAATTAATGGGATGCAGCACTCCCTTTTAGGCAACGATTACCTTAATTAATGTCTGTTAAAAAGATTCTACTCACTTTATTCTTGAACATCTCAAATGTGTCATACAGCTTATCACAACTCCAAAGGAGGAGAACAACATGTATTCCCAGCAACGTGATGAGTATCTGGAGACAGTTTGTGAGATGGCCGTAAGAAAGATCTCAATTATCACAATCTTTGGAACATTGACCAACAGCACAATGAAAATTGACCACTTCCAACTAGGTAAGCTATTCTTCATATATTAACTTCCACAATGAAGTCTCATTTTGGGAAATGTTCTTCTGATTTTGAAATAACATCTTCATTTATTACAGTTTATTCATGGTGATGACGTTTGATTGAAATATGGCAGAAACTAGAACAACTTTGTTCCCAGAGTATATTGATGACTCAGTTATAATCTCAGATTATTGTACAATCTAACGTTGTTTAGCTTAAATTCAAGAATAGCTAAATGATTTATTTTTCCCTTTTTTTATTTTTTTTTATACAGCTTCAACAATGTAACCAGGCTTTGATTTAAGGTTTCCAAGTGTTGGTACCATTTATTGATAAGCATGTCATTTTCAAGACAGTGGTTGTTGTGATAGCCATTGTGTTATTTGTAGTCTGTTTATGTAGCATCTACACAAATTTTTATCTTCATCAATGCTAATGAATGGCATAATCTGCAACACAGCAATGTTTCTGGAGAAGTAACCTTAGAGGATTTGCTGTCTCATACATTGTATTTGGTTTTCCGCGCGTGCTGCATGAGTTAACAGAGGAAAATATTTTTCATAACATCCTGTTAAAAGAAATGTAGAACTTAGGTGTGGTTTCCGTAGATCAAGTCCATTCTCCAGTAGATCACCCACAGGGAGAGTAGAGGTGTTGAGCAATCCCAGGTAAATGAAAAAGAGAAGGAATATTGTCAGGCTTAAGTATAAAGTGTAATGTACCCACTTTAATACTTCTTTGAAAGCCTTATTAGCATATGTGTATTTGTATCGTGCAGTATTCTGGCCCCTGACCCATCAGTACTGGGAAAGGGGCATATGGTGGACACAGATGACTACACTATTTCGATGACTACACTAGGGTTGAGCGACTTTTACTTTTTTAGGGTCGAGTCGGGTTTCGCAAAACCCGACTATCTCAAAAGTCGAGTCGAGTGAAATCGGCAGATTATGGCGAAAAGTCGGGGATCGACCGAAACACGAAACCCAATGCAAAGTCAATGGGAAATCTATCTTTTTTCTCTCTCTCTCTCTCTCTCTCCTCCGTCCCTGAACAGAAAAGCTGGTGTTACACATTGCAAATTGCTACAGCGCACAAGCGACCAGATGGCGATAGGCGTCCACGCCCCTAAGACCTATGTCATCCCTCTACCCACGCTCCTTCATTGGCTGAAAAAATGGCGCCAAACGCGTCATACGAAACTAGGATTGGGTCGGGTTTCATGAAACCCGACTTTGCCAAAAGTCGGCGACTTTTGAATTTGTCCGATCCGTTTCGCTCAAGCCTAGACTACACTATTTCAGACGAAATAGGTCATATCCATGTCCTCCTATAAATTCAGTGTCTAGAAGAAAAGTCTGTTGGAGACCCTGAAGGGCCCCACTCACAAGCTGCTCGATTTTCCTTTGTAAATTAGATTTCAACATGCTCACCTCCAGTTCAAGGTAACACTCGTTCCTAAGACATCTGCGGAGCAGCTCTCATATTGCTTTTATGCCCTACGATGCATGGAGATGGGACTTAGGTTCATCTCTAGTGACCTTTGGCTTATAAATAGAAAAAATGCATATATAGCTGTTATACAAATCCCTCTCTTTACATGTGGGAATAATTCAGGTAAGGCCGGGGTCACACAACCATAGATTCTCTCATCCGAGAGAATCAGTTCGATTAGGCTAGTAACACTCCAAGTTTGCCCAGGGTGTCAGCATAATGTTATCAGATTCTGTCGGATGCAAGAATCAGATCACACTGTGAGAAGATGTAGAAAATTCCTCCATCTTTTCCAATTCTTCATATTTTCCATTCTGTGAGTCCGTGGATATTGGACTACAGTTGGATGTCATTCGAGTGCAGTTCAATGTTTTCTCCGCATTCATAGACTTGAATGGGTATGTGCCATCTGATTTTAGAGTAAAAACGCAACATGCTACGATTTGTTTCATTGAAAGATTCTAATCAGTGAAAAATATTGGTCATTGTCACTGCCGCAGTGAATAACATTGGTCCAAGTGCTATCCAATAAAAAAAAAATCAGATAGTACTTGTATGATGTATATGGTGGTGTGAGCGAGCCCTCATAGGAATACGTTTGGCAAACCAAGATCCATTAGAGCACAGATTACAGGAAGGGTGGATATTTAAAAAATATAGCTGGTAAAATGGGGAACTTTACTTTAAATAAGAAGGTATTGACCAAAGTGGCCATCCATTTTTGTAGCTATGCTTGGCAGTTTCAAAGATCCAGATGCAGATAAAGCCGAGCGCTGTAAAATCCGATGGATTGTTATTACGTATCCTCATATTTATGGCTAGTTTTCCTGTTCAGCTAAACAGAGCTAAATTGTTTCCTGTCGGTTGCTGCACATAGCACAGATTTATCTGTAGCCAGAAACAGTCATCATGATGATTTCTTTTCAGAATGAGCATATTGGCTATAATCAGATGTAATTACTTTACAATCACTACAATGATCTTTATTAGTTGAAATGATCTTGATAACACCTTATGGCAGGGCCGGCGTCAGCACCCGGCGTACCCGGGCAAATGCCGGGGCCCTGGCGAGATGGGGGGGCCCATTTACGGTGCGCAGCTGCAGCCGGAATACTCACCTCTGGGAGTCGGGACCGTCTGTCACCATGGATACGCAGCCAGAGTCACTTCCGGGCCGTGCCTGCTGCTGGGACTGAGTTTCACACAGCTGCCTGCAATACTCACCAGTCACCGCCGGCGCCGCCATCACCATGGATACGAGTCACTTCCGGGCCGGCGGCGGCAGTCGCTCTGTCCTGACACTTCCGGCTGCTGTAATCCACGCGTCCATGTTAAAAATCGTTATTGCGCAAAAATATCTAATCAAGACTTAACCAGGTGCGTTATTCTTAAAAGAAAAATGTCATGATATTCTGACGAAAGTATAGTGGTTTATTGAGTTATCCACCATCGCAGCAAAAACATAAAAGGTAGATGAAACAATTACAAACAGAGTGTCCATGTGTAAATATCAGCGCTTCTCCTGTTACTCATCTTTCCAGGGTCCTGAATGGTAGAAGTCATCTGTCTGTGTGAAAGTCTGAAGTCATCATGGCATGGAGTAGCTAACAGCTGTTGTTCCTCTTGTCATGTCCCATGTCCATGGAGAATGATGGTGAAGGAAGGGAGGTGACCGTCCCACGTGACAAAAAGCCCCCACGTGACAAAAAGCCCCCCACCCCCTCCTAAGAGACGTTTATATATGCTCAACACTGATCACGTGTTCCCTGTATATGGCGTTAACTTATACTCTGAGCTACATACACAGAAATAGCTTTGGATAATGTCAGCAAGAAACCATGTGCTCGGTACAGAATAAAAATAAGAATAATTAATATTTAACAATTCCCCCTTTTGAGGGTGACAGACATTGATTGGAACCCTCAAATTAAAATAATAATAGAATCTACTTTCTTCTTTGGCAAAATGATGTAATAAATAATATTATTAATAATAACATCGTTATATGTTCTCAATAATATAATGATATGTAAATTTATGTTATGGTAATTCATGTTATGGTAATTCATGTTATGGTAAGCCGTGACCAATATTCATATAAAATATATATTATACTTCCCTATATCTACTTGAAGCATCTCAGGTCTGATGTCATCTGGTCTTCATATTGATGTCTTCTTGGTTCTTTTAAACAATCTTTATTATAAATCTTTTGAAATAGGATGATAGCATGTAGATATGTAGAGACTGTGTGTCATGTGTCAATCAAAGTCCATAAATTCAAATGTTGATAAGAAAACAAAGTCCATAGATGAAATGTCGCTTTAATATCTGTGCAGTGTCACCTTTATAGACCTGGACTTACATCGGCTCGCCTTGGAAATCATCTGGAATCCTTCCATATTGTCCGCACTGGTCTTGGGACAGGTGTGACGTCTTTGGTCAGCACAGCAAGGGTTACATTGACTCTTCCTTGCCAAACATAGCACCATAACCAGTCCTTACTACACAGGACACATGTCAGGGTTATTACCTGAGTGTTCACCAGCTTTCATGGAAGTCTTATAGGTGATAGGAAACCACTGGAACGTAATAAGTACATAATAACACAGTTCATCTTTGATATTGTACTCATAGTCAGTGATGGATGCTGTAGTTGTGAGTGGTGACATGAATTGTATTTGACACAGTCTATTATTCAGAAATCATAGCATTGTTACCTTGTGGAACTTCTGGATAACGGCTTTTCTTCTTGCAACTTTTAAGAATCAATTGAATTTAGAAAAATGAAAAGTCTTTATTAACGTATCTCCGGTATCTTGATTGAAGTCTTCATTCCCTATTCTATACCAAATCTGGTAATTTCCCTAACTTATAACATCACAGCTAAACAAAGAAGTAAGACAGGCAATTAACAGTAAAAAGAAAGCATTTGCACTACTAAAGCAGGATGGCACCATTGAAGCTCTAAAAAACTATAGGGAGAAAAATACTTTATCTAAAAAACTAATTAAAGCTGCCAAAAAGGAAACAGAGAAGCACATTGCTAAGGAGAGTAAAACTAATCCCAAACTGTTCTTCAACTATATCAATAGTAAAAGAATAAAAACTGAAAATGTAGGCCCCTTAAAAAATAGTGAGGAAAGAATGGTTGTAGATGACGAGGAAAAAGCTAACATATTAAACACCTTCTTCTCCACGGTATTCACGGTGGAAAATGAAATGCTAGGTGAAATCCCAAGAAACAATGAAAACCCTATATTAAGGGTCACCAATCTAACCCAAGAAGAGGTGCGAAACCGGCTAAATAAGATTAAAATAGATAAATCTCCGGGTCCGGATGGCATACACCCACGAGTACTAAGAGAACTAAGTAATGTAATAGATAAACCATTATTTCTTATTTTTAGTGACTCTATAGCGACAGGGTCTGTTCCGCAGGACTGGCGCATAGCAAATGTGGTGCCAATATTCAAAAAGGGCTCTAAAAGTGAACCTGGAAATTATAGGCCAGTAAGTCTAACCTCTATTGTTGGTAAAATATTTGAAGGGTTTCTGAGGGATGTTATTCTGGATTATCTCAATGAGAATTACTGTTTAACTCCATATCAGCATGGGTTTATGAGAAATCGCTCCTGTCAAACCAATCTAATCAGTTTTTATGAAGAGGTAAGCTATAGACTGGACCACGGTGAGTCATTGGACGTGGTATATCTCGATTTTTCCAAAGCGTTTGATACCGTGCCGCACAAGAGGTTGGTACACAAAATGAGAATGCTTGGTCTGGGGGAAAATGTGTGTAAATGGGTTAGTAACTGGCTTAGTGATAGAAAGCAGAGGGTGGTTATAAATGGTATAGTCTCTAACTGGGTCGCTGTGACCAGTGGGGTACCGCAGGGGTCAGTATTGGGACCTGTTCTCTTCAACATATTCATTAATGATCTGGTAGAAGGTTTACACAGTAAAATATCGATATTTGCAGATGATACAAAACTATGTAAAGCAGTTAATACAAGAGAAGATAGTATTCTGCTACAGATGGATCTGGATAAGTTGGAAACTTGGGCTGAAAGGTGGCAGATGAGGTTTAACAATGATAAATGTAAGGTTATACACATGGGAAGAGGGAATCAATATCACCATTACACACTGAACGGGAAACCACTGGGTAAATCTGACAGGGAGAAGGACTTGGGGATCCTAGTTAATGATAAACTTACCTGGAGCAGCCAGTGCCAGGCAGCAGCTGCCAAGGCAAACAGGATCATGGGGTGCATTAAAAGAGGTCTGGATACACATGATGAGAGCATTATACTGCCTCTGTACAAATCCCTAGTTAGACCGCACATGGAGTACTGTGTCCAGTTTTGGGCACCGGTGCTCAGGAAGGATATAATGGAACTAGAGAGAGTACAAAGGAGGGCAACAAAATTAATAAAGGGGATGGGAGAACTACAATACCCAGATAGATTAGCGAAATTAGGATTATTTAGTCTAGAAAAAAGACGACTGAGGGGCGATCTAATAACCATGTATAAGTATATAAGGGGACAATACAAATATCTCGCTGAGGATCTGTTTATACCAAGGAAGGTGACGGGCACAAGGGGGCATTCTTTGCGTCTGGAGGAGAGAAGGTTTTTCCACCAACATAGAAGAGGATTCTTTACTGTTAGGGCAGTGAGAATCTGGAATTGCTTGCCTGAGGAGGTGGTGATGGCGAACTCAGTCGAGGGGTTCAAGAGAGGCCTGGATGTCTTCCTGGAGCAGAACAATATTGTATCATACAATTATTAGGTTCTGTAGAAGGACGTAGATCTGGGGATTTATTATGATGGAATATAGGCTGAACTGGATGGACAAATGTCTTTTTTCGGCCTTACTAACTATGTTACTATGTTACTATGTATGTTACAGCGTACCATAGCAATCAATAATATCCATATAATTATTAAATGATATTAAAATGGAGTTTATATTTGGAAAATAAAATAATAATAATAATAATAAATGATAGTATATTATTAACCATATTCTTCATGTGATTGGACATTTTTATGTCATAGGTGTAATTTCTTCTTGAACCCATAGATGTCAGTGTGTCTTTTATGTAACAAGTGCTGATATTTATTATTAAAACTTTATTAATTTATGTTCAATAAACCAATAATATGTAAGTATGTATAGTCATGAACCAAAATAAGAATATATATATATGAATAAATAAATGAATGAATGAATGAATTGTTGTATTTAACTCAGAATTGAAACATTTCTTATATAATGAAACCATATGATCACTATATTTGATAAAGCAATATGCTTGTAGACATTACTCTATTAAATATTGATTTTTCCTTGATGAAAAATAAGAATGAAAAATAAAAATTGAAAGAAAAGTGGAAAAAAAATGAAAAATAAAAATGAGAATAAAAAATAAAAATAAGAATAAGGCCTTTATATGTTGATGACAAATGCTGAGATTATGTTTCAGTAACACATTCCCTTAATATTTTCCTCATGTAGATGTTGTCATAACCTTGGATCACCAAAATATTGAAATTATGCAGCTTTGCATATAATACCCTTCATTAGAGAAAAAAATGACTTTTATAATATGTATTGTTATTATACCCAATAATACCTTATTAATATTTCTTCTTTATTAAAATGTGTGAAGAAGAGGTATTGATGAAATGTGATTATGTGATCAGGATCAAAAACACATTTCCCCCTTAATATCAAAAAATATTATTTTATGAAAAAATTAATTTGTAAAAACCCAAGTGAAAAATCATTATTTTTATAACTGTCATATCAACTTGTGCCATATATTTGTTTGAAGATGTGTACTCATCTATGTAACTATAAAAAAAAACACTGAATATCATAAAATTATAATTTGGAAAAATTATTCTAAATGTAGGTTTTCTAGAAAAATCATATTGATGTATTATTGTACTTATTAAATAATAATCACCAAAGAAATATATGTTGCATACATGTTGAATAATAATATTTAAATATATCTTAATATTCTAATAATTTAACTAAATCTTATTATTTATTAAACACAAAGTTGTTGGTTTTTTTTCTGACATACCATAAATCATGAGGCCTCAGTCAAACTGTGCATCCACATTCCACATTCCACATTCCACATTCCACATACCACGCTCTGGTCACTCTTACATCACATCTCATGTCAAGTTCACTCAGCAGCTGCTCATGTGTTCTCTCACCTGTCACATGTGACTCACATAGACGTTCACAATACATTTCACATACAAAGAATAAAAAACATGTATATTAACCCAAAATATTGTATCCTAATTATCAATCAATGCGCATTGTAATCTATTAAATTTAGTATTCTAATATTCCTTTGAATATTCCCCAAATATTATCTAACACTATGTTTTAACCTATAGAAAGGACTCCTCCATTTACAAGAAACCCGAGTTGAATGTTTCAACGCTATTTCGGTACAAGCCTGTTACTGAAACCATTTGAATGTAAAAGCTGAGGAAAATTCCTAAAATTAAAACAACAAGGCTATATGATATTCCTTAACTCACATCTGTCACACAATGCAGTGGGAGGAAAAAAAACACGTTTTAGATTATTACAGAAAGAAAATTTACATGTAGTACACACATTTTTAGGTTGTTAGATATATTATTTATTTTGTTAGTGTTAAATATATAAAAATCATGCAGTTAATATAACTTCCTGTGTGAATAAGACATAAATTCATGAAACAGGTATTTTTTGTTCAATCCTCGCTTTGAAAATAAAATTCTAAAAGAAAATGAAAGATAAAGGTTAATTTCATATTTATTTCAAAACAAAATAATTTAGATATCTTATACATATGTATATATTTAATAAATGTATTTAATTGTAATTCTAAATATTTTTTACTGGAGTAAATTTTAATTATTTCACTATATATATAAAAATACAGTTAATATAATCTCTATTTATACAAATATGCTACAGTATTTACTGTATACTATATTAATATATATAACTGCAGAATTATATTGAATAAAATAATTACATATTAATAAATAATACATTGTATAACTCATCATATAATATAATTACATATTTAGCCAATTCCTATCCCAAAATGTAACTCTCTGTCAATTATCTGAAATGCTGTATTTAGTAAGGTCAGTTTTAACCCTATGGACTCTTTGAAGAGCTGCTGTGATAATGGAGTGTTCAGCTGAGCTCCCCCTGGGATACTCACCTGCTTCCGTCTGTCAGTTTCCGCCATCTTTAGAGACAGATCTGAGCCTTCAGATTTTAAATCTTTCAGAGAAATTTCTTTAATAGACTCCTGAATCTTTTCATACGGTTTGTAACAAATATGTAATTTTCTTCGTACTTCATAGATTTGATTTTGGATCAGATTTGAAGATTTTGATTTTGGCTTTTGATAAGATTGAATTCTGACTGGTTTCAAAAACTTAGTAAAATGTGTTTTCCTTTCAAGATTCTCGTGTTTTCTAGAAAAATCAAGGGATTGGGCGCATTCGTATAAAGAATTTTTCTGTGTAGCAATTATACGAGATACAGGATTTAAGAATTTAAACTTGTTTACAAAACAATTTATCATGGATTGTTGATTCAAATTCGTACAGACCAATTTATAAATCCTTTCAAAAATGGCCATAAAAGTAAACGTACATTCTTCCCGGCCAATCTTCAATTTTAGAAGAATATCAAGATCTGGATAATTTTCTTTCAATCCACAGAAAATCAAAATTCTTAATCTTTCTACATCAGTCATATTTTCATACTCCTCATTCTGCATTTCTAATGAATATCTTCTCATAAAAGTTACTGGCAGCCAAATTTTAAACAAATTATTTTTCTCCTGATTAGTCAAATCAAACTTATCAGCAAAACTTTCAAATATCTCTGAATTTCTGTACACATGGATTTTGTCATCATATGCAGGAATGATTTTGCATAATTTTAGCAGGATTTTCCTAGATTTAAGTTGGAGTTGGGCCTCTGAGTCGTCTATTTTTAGTGGCCCTTGTACATCTGTCCCTCGTAGATCATCTTTGTCAGTTGTCATCTCTCCTACGCTTCCTCCATCTTGTTTTTCATCATGTGACACGTCAATGTCACCTTGGGCGGCCACACACACGTGTGTCACATCTTCCTCACTCTTCTCATTACAGTCAATCTTGGGAACATCATTAGTTTCCTTAGAAATTCTTTCTACACTGTCTTTTTTGGACTTCTCTATGACAAACTCGTTAAATACATAAACCATATGTAAGATATTTTTAAGTTGCTCTTTTTCTTTTTTCTTAGACATTAGCTTACAATCTAAATTCAAATTCGCGGTTCTGCATTCTGAAAATAAATTAGACCAAAATATTTCTAAGCTAGATCCGTACAAACTTACAAAGTCTATCTGACTTGATTTAGCATATGAATTTATCAAATCCATTTGTCTTACCTTGAAATCTCAGCTTGTAATCCCTTTGCTTTTACAACGCTGGGCTCCGGACTTCAGCACGGCTATTTTTAGCTCATCTATCTTCAGCACTACCAGTGCTTGCTGTCAATCCGTACAACACCTGTTAGTCTCCGTCATTCGTAGGTTCTTGTGAGATCTTTGTGACTTGAAATTTTGAAGTGGAATTCCTGAATACTTGCACAATCTAGCGGAACTCTTCTGTCTTCCCCCGTGTGCAAGAAGAAGGAAATTCACGCAAAAATAGCACAAAAAATCAAAACTGGCTGGCTAGGCCAAATGTTAAAAATCGTTATTGCGCAAAAATATCTAATCAAGACTTAACCAGGTGCGTTATTCTTAAAAGAAAAATGTCATGATATTCTGACGAAAGTATAGTGGTTTATTGAGTTATCCACCATCGCAGCAAAAACATAAAAGGTAGATGAAACAATTACAAACAGAGTGTCCATGTGTAAATATCAGCGCTTCTCCTGTTACTCATCTTTCCAGGGTCCTGAATGGTAGAAGTCATCTGTCTGTGTGAAAGTCTGAAGTCATCATGGCATGGAGTAGCTAACAGCTGTTGTTCCTCTTGTCATGTCCCATGTCCATGGAGAATGATGGTGAAGGAAGGGAGGTGACCGTCCCACGTGACAAAAAGCCCCCACGTGACAAAAAGCCCCCCACCCCCTCCTAAGAGACGTTTATATATGCTCAACACTGATCACGTGTTCCCTGTATATGGCGTTAACTTATACTCTGAGCTACATACACAGAAATAGCTTTGGATAATGTCAGCAAGAAACCATGTGCTCGGTACAGAATAAAAATAAGAATAATTAATATTTAACAGTCCACCATCCAGGAGTCCAGCGGCAGCGCAGGTGCAGTGGCAGCGCCAAGAAGAAAGATGAGCGGAGCAGGAGGCAGGAGCAGCAGTCAGGTGCACGGACGGTGCACCCGGTCCCAGGCGCAGGCTGTGTCCCCAATGGAAACAACGGCGAGTGAGTGAGTCTTCCTGTTATGGCTGGCAATCAGGCAACACAGCGTGCAGTAATCAGCGCACATACAGAGATCTGGCAATAACCAAAAACAATAGGACAAGCTCTGAGACGTGGAATCTCTGTAGACTGCAGTACCTAATCTATCCTCACACAACTATAAGCAGCAGTGGATTGCGCCTAACAACTACCTATGCAACTCGGCACTGCCTGAGGAGCTGACTAGCCTGAAGATAGAAATACAAGCCTGACTTACCTCAGAGAAATACCCCAAAGGAATAGGCAGCCCCCCACATATAATGACTGTTAGCAAGATGAAAAGACAAACGTAGGAATGAAATAGATTCAGCAAAGTGAGGCCCGATATTCTAGACAGAGCGAGGATAGCAAAGAGAACTATGCAGTCTACAAAAAACCCTAAAACGAAAACCACGCAAAGGGGCAAAAAGACCCACCGTGCCGAACTAACAGCACGGCGGTGCACCCCTTTGCTTCTCAGAGCTTCCAGCAAAAGTTAATAGCAAGCTGGACAGAAAAAACAGAAAACAAACTAGAAGCACTTATCTAGCAGAGCAGCAGGCCCAAGGAAAGATGCAGTAGCTCAGATCCAACACTGGAACATTGACAAGGAGCAAGGAAGACAGACTCAGGTGGAGCTAAATAGCAAGGCAGCCAACGAGCTCACCAAAACACCTGAGGGAGGAAGCCCAGAGACTGCAATACCACTTGTGACCACAGAAGTGAACTCAGCCACAGAATTCACAACAGTACCCCCCCCTTGAGGAGGGGTCACCGAACCCTCACCAGAACCCCCAGGCCGACCAGGATGAGCCACATGAAAGGCACGAACAAGATCTGGGGCATGGACATCAGAGGCAAAAACCCAGGAATTATCTTCCTGAGCATAACCCTTCCATTTGACCAGATACTGGAGTTTCCGTCTAGAGACACGAGAATCCAAAATCTTCTCCACAATATACTCCAATTCCCCCTCCACCAAAACAGGGGCAGGAGGCTCCACAGATGGAACCATAGGTGCCACGTATCTCCTCAACAACGACCTATGGAACACATTATGCATGGAAAAGGAGTCTGGGAGGGTCAGACGAAAAGACACCGGATTGAGAATCTCAGAAATCCTATACGGACCAATAAAACGAGGTTTAAATTTAGGAGAGGAAACCTTCATAGGAATATGACGAGAAGATAACCAAACCAGATCCCCAACACGAAGTCGGGGTCCCACACGGCGTCTGCGATTAGCGAAAAGCTGAGCCTTCTCCTGGGACAAGGTCAAATTGTCCACCACCTGAGTCCAGATCTGCTGCAACCTGTCCACCACAGAATCCACACCAGGACAGTCCGAAGACTCAACCTGTCCTGAAGAGAAACGAGGATGGAACCCAGAATTGCAGAAAAATGGAGAGACCAAGGTAGCCGAGCTGGCCCGATTATTAAGGGCGAACTCAGCCAACGGCAAAAATGACACCCAATCATCCTGGTCAGCGGAAACAAAACATCTCAGATATGTTTCCAAGGTCTGATTGGTTCGTTCGGTCTGGCCATTAGTCTGAGGATGGAAGGCCGAGGAGAAAGATAGGTCAATGCCCATCCTACCACAAAAGGCTCGCCAGAACCTCGAGACAAACTGGGAACCTCTGTCAGAAACAATATTCTCAGGAATGCCATGTAAACGAACCACATGCTGGAAGAACAAAGGCACCAAATCAGAGGAGGAAGGCAATTTAACCAAGGGCACCAGATGGACCATTTTAGAAAAGCGATCACAGACCACCCAAATGACTGACATTTTTTGAGAAACGGGAAGGTCAGAAATGAAATCCATCGAAATATGTGTCCAAGGCCTCTTCGGGACCGGCAAGGGCAAAAGCAACCCACTGGCACGTGAACAGCAGGGCTTAGCCCTAGCACAAATTCCACAGGACTGCACAAAAGCACGCACATCCCGTGACAGAGATGGCCACCAGAAGGATCTAGCAACCAACTCCCTGGTACCAAAGATTCCTGGATGACCGGCCAGCACCGAACAATGAAGTTCAGAGATAACTTTACTAGTCCACCTATCAGGGACGAACAGTTTCTCGGCCGGACAACGATCAGGTTTATTAGCCTGAAATTTCTGCAACACTCTCCGCAAATCAGGGGAGATGGCAGACACAATGACTCCTTCCTTGAGGATACTCGCAGGCTCAGATAACCCCGGAGAGTCGGGCACAAAACTCCTAGACAGAGCATCCGCCTTCACATTTTTAGAGCCCGGAAGGTATGAAACCACAAAATCAAAACGAGCAAAAAATAACGACCAACGGGCCTGTCTAGGATTCAAGCGCTTGGCAGACTCAAGATAAGTAAGGTTCTTATGATCAGTCAAAACCACCACGCGATGCTTAGCACCCTCAAGCCAATGACGCCACTCCTCGAATGCCCACTTCATGGCCAGCAACTCTCGGTTGCCCACATCATAATTACGCTCAGCAGCAGAAAATTTCCTGGAAAAGAAAGCACATGGTTTGAACACTGAGCAACCAGAACCTCTCTGTGACAAAACCGCCCCTGCACCAATCTCAGAAGCATCAACCTCGACCTGGAACGGAAGAGAAACATCAGGTTGACACAACACAGGGGCACAGCAGAAACGACGCTTCAACTCCTGAAAAGCTTCCACGGCAGCAGAAGACCAATTAACCAAATCAGCACCCTTCTTGGTCAAATCGGTCAATGGTCTAGCATTGCTAGAAAAATTACAGATGAAGCGACGATAAAAATTAGCAAAGCCCAGGAATTTCTGCAGACTTTTTAGAGATGTCGGCTGAGTCCAATCCTGGATGGCCTGAACCTTAACCGGATCCATCTCGATAGTAGAAGGGGAAAAGATGAACCCCAAAAATGAAACTTTCTGCACACCGAAGAGACACTTTGATCCCTTCACGAACAAGGAATTAGCACGCAGTACCTGGAAAACCATTCTGACTTGCTTCACATGAGACTCCCAATCATCAGAGAAGATCAAAATGTCATCCAAGTAAACAATCAAGAATTTATCCAGATACTCACGGAAAATGTCATGCATAAAAGACTGAAAAACAGATGGAGCATTGGCAAGTCCAAACGGCATCACCAGATACTCAAAATGACCCTCGGGCGTATTAAATGCCGTTTTCCATTCATCTCCTTGCCTGATTCTCACCAGATTATACGCACCACGAAGATCTATCTTGGTGAACCAACTAGCCCCCTTAATCCGAGCAAACAAGTCAGAAATCAATGGCAAGGGATACTGAAACTTAACAGTGATCTTATTAAGAAGGCCGTAATCAATACACGGTCTTAGCGAACCATCCTTCTTGGCTACAAAAAAGAACCCTGCTCCCAATGGTGACGACGATGGGCGAATATGTCCCTTCTCCAGGGACTCCTTCACATAACTGCGCATAGCGGTGTGTTCAGGTACGGACAAATTAAATAAACGACCCTTAGGGAATTTACTACCAGGAATCAAATCGATAGCACAATCACAATTCCTATGCGGAGGTAGGGCATCAGACTTGGACTCTTCAAATACATCCTGAAAGTCCGACAAGAACTCTGGGATGTCAGAAGGAATGGATGACGAAATAGACAAAAATGGAACATCACCATGTACTCCCTGACAACCCCAGCTGGTTACCGACATAGAGTTCCAATCCAATACTGGATTATGGGTTTGTAGCCATGGCAACCCCAACACGACCACATCATGCAAATTATGCAGTACCAGAAAGCGAATAACTTCCTGATGTGCAGGAGCCATGCACATGGTCAGCTGGGCCCAGTACTGAGGCTTATTCTTGGCCAAAGGTGTAGCATCAATTCCTCTCAACGGAATAGGACACCGCAAAGGCTCCAAGAAAAATCCACAACGTTTAGCATAATCCAAATCCATCAGATTCAGGGCAGCGCCTGAATCCACAAACGCCATGACAGAATACGATGACAAAGAGCACATTAAGGTAATGGACAAAAGGAATTTGGACTGTACAGTACCAATAACGGCAGAGCTATCGAACCGCCTAGTGCGTTTAGGACAATTAGAAATAGCATGAGTAGAATCACCACAATAGAAACACAGTCTGTTCAGACGTCTGTGTTCTTGCCGTTCTACTTTAGTCATAGTCCTGTCGCACTGCATAGGCTCAGGTTTACTCTCAGACAATACCGCCAGATGGTGCACAGATTTACGCTCGCGCAAGCGACGACCGATCTGAATGGCCAAGGACATGGACTCATTCAAACCAGCAGGCATAGGAAATCCCACCATTACATCCTTAAGAGCTTCAGAAAGACCCTTTCTGAACAAAGCCGCTAGTGCAGATTCATTCCACAGAGTGAGTACTGACCACTTTCTAAATTTCTGACAATATACTTCTATATCATCCTGACCCTGGCATAAAGCCAGCAGATTTTTCTCAGCCTTATCCACTGAATTAGGCTCATCGTAAAGCAATCCGAGCGCCAGGAAAAACGCATCGACACTACTCAATGCAGGGTCTCCTGGCGCAAGAGAAAACGCCCAGTCCTGTGGGTCGCCGCGCAAAAAAGAAATAATAATCAAAACCTGTTGAATAGGATTACCAGAAGAATGAGGTTTCAAGGCCAAAAATAGCTTACAATTATTTCTGAAGCTCAGGAACTTAGTTCTGTCACCAAAAAACAAATCAGGAATCGGAATTCTTGGTTCTAGCATCGATTTCTGATCAATAGTATCTTGAATCTTTTGTACATTTACAACGAGATTATCCATTGAGGAGCACAGAGCCTGAATATCCATGTCCACAGCTGTGTCCTGAAGCACTCTAATGTCTAGGGGAAAAAAAAGACTGAAGACAGAGCTAAGAAAAAAAAATGATGTCAGGATTTCTTTTTTCCCTCTATTGGGAATCATTGGTGTTGGCTCCTTGTACTGTTATGGCTGGCAATCAGGCAACACAGCGTGCAGTAATCAGCGCACATACAGAGATCTGGCAATAACCAAAAACAATAGGACAAGCTCTGAGACGTGGAATCTCTGTAGACTGCAGTACCTAATCTATCCTCACACAACTATAAGCAGCAGTGGATTGCGCCTAACAACTACCTATGCAACTCGGCACTGCCTGAGGAGCTGACTAGCCTGAAGATAGAAATACAAGCCTGACTTACCTCAGAGAAATACCCCAAAGGAATAGGCAGCCCCCCACATATAATGACTGTTAGCAAGATGAAAAGACAAACGTAGGAATGAAATAGATTCAGCAAAGTGAGGCCCGATATTCTAGACAGAGCGAGGATAGCAAAGAGAACTATGCAGTCTACAAAAAACCCTAAAACGAAAACCACGCAAAGGGGCAAAAAGACCCACCGTGCCGAACTAACAGCACGGCGGTGCACCCCTTTGCTTCTCAGAGCTTCCAGCAAAAGTTAATAGCAAGCTGGACAGAAAAAACAGAAAACAAACTAGAAGCACTTATCTAGCAGAGCAGCAGGCCCAAGGAAAGATGCAGTAGCTCAGATCCAACACTGGAACATTGACAAGGAGCAAGGAAGACAGACTCAGGTGGAGCTAAATAGCAAGGCAGCCAACGAGCTCACCAAAACACCTGAGGGAGGAAGCCCAGAGACTGCAATACCACTTGTGACCACAGAAGTGAACTCAGCCACAGAATTCACAACATCTTCCTCCAAGTTCATGGACCTGGTCCCAATGCATTGCGCGGGTGGGGGGGGTCTTTATGGCAGCCTGCTGTGAGCCAGGCCTGGTTGACTAGTCCTAGCCTAGACTGTCTATACTAAATGGCTGGCAGTCTGTGCTATATACTACGTGGGTTGTGCTATATACTGCGTCTGCGTTGGCTGTGCTATACACTACGTGAGCTGTGCTATATACTACGTAGCTGTGCAATATATTACGTGGCTGGGCAATATACTACGTGGCTTTGTTATATACTGCGTGAGCTGTGCTATATACTATTGAGCTGTGCTATATACTACGTGGGTTGTGCTATATACTGCGTCTGCGTTGGCTGTGCTATACACTACGTAAGCTGTGCTATATACTACGTAGCTGTGCAATATATTACGTGGCTGGGCAATATACTACGTGGCTTTGTTATATACTGCGTGAGCTGTGCTATATACTATTGAGCTGTGCTATATACTACGTGGGATGTGCTATATACTACGTAGCTGTGCAATATACTACGTGGCTGTGCTATATACTATGTGGCTGTCCTATATACTACATGGATGTGCTATATACTACGTGGCTTGGCAATATACTACGTGACTCTCTTATATACTATGTGGGCTGTGCTATATACTACGTGGGCTGTGTTATACACTGCGTGGGCTGTGCTATATACTATGTGGGCTGTGCTATATACTACGTGACTGTGCTATATACTACATGGCTGTGCTATATGCTACGTGGCTGTTATATGCTACATGGCTGTGCTATATGCTACGTGGGCTGTGTTATATGCTACGTGGGCTGTGTTATATGCTACCTGGCTGTGGTATATTTCTCTGCTGTATCTGTGCATCATGAATCGTGGCATGTGTTAAAGAGGGGGGCCCACTGTGGCTCTTTCGCCCGGGGCCCACAAAAACCTGGAGCCGGCCCTGCCTTATGGAGAAAAATCACATATTCGTTATTAATCTGTATAAGAAGTAACTCAAAATAAAAAAATATACTTTGTATGATGTTTAGACTGCAGTGTCATGCGCAATAAGGACAGGGAAGCATTTGATTGCTAAATGAATGTATACATAGTGGAGAGTTACTTACTTGCACCTTCAGTTTTTCAAACTTCTAGCATGAGCCAGAGGTTTGTACTGGTGGACTTCCATGAGCTAAGACCCTGAGGCTATGTGCACATGTTGCGGATATGTGTGCAGATTTTTCCGTACTGTTTTTGCAAAATCCACAGGTAAACCGCACTGTGGATTACCCGCAGATTTACCGTGGTTTTTGTGCGGATTCAACCTGCGGTTTTACACCTGTGAATTCCTATTGAGGAGCTGGTGTAAACCACTGCAGAATCAGCACCAAGAATTGACATGCTGCGGAAAAAACACTGCTGCGTTTCCGCGCGTTTTGTTCCGTAGCATGTGCACTGCGGATTTTCTTTTCCATACGTTTAAATGGTACTGTGCAACGCATGGAAAACAGCTGCAGATCCGCAACATCAAAGCCGCTGCGGATCCGCAGTAAAATCTGCAATGTGTGCACATAATGTGTATGGCCAGAATAAGTCTATGTTAAAAAAGCACTCCCATTAATTTTTTTATTATTTAAATGTGTGTGTACATGCACATAATGTAGTGCGAGTTTAATAATACCTACCGCAGCTCCCTCCGTTGTCCAGTGACTTTCTTCTAAACTTCTCAGTGACGTCACCACAATTGCGACTAGTCGGCTCACTCTGTGCTCTGAGCGTCAGCTGGAAGTGTCTTTTACAATGAAAGACTATTTAGCTTTATTCTGACACTCTATAGGGTGACATTGTAAAAGACACTTCCGGTTCACACCGAGCGCAGCGTGACCTGGCCTGTCTACAGAATGTTGACATCACTCAGAAGAAGAGAAGAACGGTGCTGGTCAGCAGTAGGTGAGTATATTAATACACTCACACTATAGTACATGCATACATACAAGCATTTAATTAATACAAAATGTAATGGGAGTGCTTCTTTAATGTTGGTAAAACCCACTGATTGCAGCAGAACTGGTAAACCATCTAACGTGTAGATGGACCTCCTGAGTCTCGTCTGATGGTAGATGTTTTGGAAGAATAGAATCAGGTACTTGGAGTTCGGCATAACTGATCCTTTTGTTTCCAAAGTAATTGCCCCTGGAAGTTGTCACTCAGGGGATCAAGGATGACTACTGTCTTTGCTATGGAACCTAGTCCCCTACAATTACTATACCAAAGGGACCTCAGTTGCTGCCCTCCTCCACCTTTGGTCTGTAGCTTGGACATTTCCGGACTGATAGGAAAATGAGTTATGGTGGCCTGAAATAATTGTATTTTCATGGATTGACGACTATGCAAAATTCTAACATATCTTTATTACGTTTCAGAGGTTTCAGAAGTATCAATCACTTTTTATGTTGGTTCAAAAGGACTATTAGTGTAGAATGCTGTTACCTAAGTCTATGAAGGGAGAATTTATTAAGATCAGTATTTTATATGCTGGTGTTAAAAAAAAACCTTGCTGGAGTAAAGCAAACTTAATTTATTTCAGACATTTGCTTCTCAAAAATTGGGGTGCATCTTCTAATATGTCTCAGCCCTGTATATAGCTACTGTTCTAACACTATTTATACATTGCCATATACCTGAAAGTTGTGTTGTTGAGTTATACATATTTATTGACTTTTATCTGCTGTTATTTCAATTCTCCAGCGGGTTTGTTTAATCCCGTTGCTCCTTTATTGTGATTTTTTGTAGATGAAAGTCATTGGTTGTTTTCGCTCTTTGTAATTTGAAAATTTTAAATAAAGAATTTAAAAAAAAAAATAAAATTGGGGAGCATCTGTGTGCACCATAATTTATAACTTTTTTTCAACCCCCAAAACTGGTGTAAAGGAAATTATTAATTTCCTCCTCTGTGTATCTTACATGGCATGTTCAAATTCATTTATCACTGTAATTTACTCTAAACATCATTATTTGTGTGGAATTTTCAAGAAAATCTCTTTCAGCCTCTATTGGACCAATGGATCTCAACAGTATTCACAATACAAAGATATATTGCATATTATGTGTGTAAAATGAAAACTGCCCTTTGTCAGAGTTCAGTTTTCAATTATGCGTTGCACTGGAAAAAAATAGATGTACTCTGATGGGCCCAAAGACAATTTTTCCTATATGAATTTGATACATGAGATGCACTGTACAGTACCAGTCAAAGTGTGGAAATGCCTGTTTATGAAATGGCTGTACTTGTTTGTTACTGGAATTTACACATTGTATATTCAGACTGAAGGCAGTAAAACCACGAAGAAACACAATATACAAACAAGAATTAAAGACACACAAGTGAAACAAACCAGAATATGCGTTAAACCTTAGATTCCTCAAGGTACCAGCCTTTTTCTCTGATGACGGCTATACACGCACTTGGCATTATCTCAAGCAGCTTCATCAGGTAGTCAACTGGAATTGATTTCCAATAATCTTGAAGGAATTCCCAGATGTGTTGAGTACTTAGGTAACAAGGTGGCAAGGGGTGGTAGTCGTGGGCGAGTTCACTAAGCAACAGTCAATGAGTACTCCGGCACCTTGTACATGAAAAGATAAATAAAGTCCCTTGTACTGCATGTGCAGCATGCACCACAGCACACTCACAGGCTCTGTCAGATTTCCCTCAGCTGCTGCCATGTCAGCTCCGCATTGTTGAGCTCCGCAAATCACTTCAGAGACGAGGTCTTTTTCCAACAGCTTAACTTTACTAGACAGCAACATATGATAGGGCTGGTGGAAATCACCAAATAATATTAAGGAAGATATAAGGTGCGTTCGCGGCCCGGGATCCACCGTGCAATGATGACACTTGCTGCTCGGTAATGGCGGACAGTATATGGCGGTAAAATGTGAACACACAAGGGTTAGCTTCACCCGGTATGTAAGGAGGGGAACCCTGTTGCGTCACAGGGCCGCAATACCGCAGAGTGAAAACTAGTGTTTGGTCACAGGACTCTATCCCAAGGACACAGGGTTAGAGTTCTTCTAGACCCACTAGTGTTCAGAGAAAACTGAACTTAAAGATTTACTGCACAAGGTGCGTACAGCGCCACTCTGGTGGACATCACGAACCACCCTAAACTTGGGCCAGGAAAGCGCATTATTTGTGCATGGCACCGCTCTGACGGATGCTGCAATAGACGCAGTACTCTCTTGCCTAGTGCTGGATGGCACAATCTGGCACTAGTTAGCTCCAATCACCCACACTCAGTCAGCAACACTAGGGAAGGGGTTCAATCAAGAGCATTCATCAGATTGCATACACTCATCCACACATACATGATTTTAGATTTATACTAGCGCCTGGCTGAGCGGCCATGCAAACCTTTTATAGCTGTGTCTTTCCGGGACCTTCCCGGTAGTCCAATCAGGGCCGCTTAAAGATCTGAACATTTGACCCCCGGCCTCCAATGAGAGGTTGTCTCACAGGCATGCTTAATTGATGAAAAGTAGGACTTAGTCCCTGGAGCGTCTGCTCGCCGCTGATTACTGCTGGTTACAATTGCTGAACTTGGGAGGGTAGCAGTAACCAGACGCTTAGCATCAGCTTGATCAAGACGCAGGAAGCGACTTCTCTGCTGAGCACGAATGGGAATGGGAAACCACAGAGGACATGGTTTGAGATCCCCCTGTACAGTGGCAGGAACTCGACACCTAACAGCATACTCATCATATAGGCAGCACAGCTCAAACACAGAGACATCTTCTTATCTGCATTCTCCACCTCAGCAGCACAGTTCACACAGGGCAATGTTTCCTGTACTTTCCCTTCCTCTGCCATATGGGCAGACTCTAGTATCTCTGTCATTTCTCTCTCTTTACTCTCGTCATTCACAGCCATACCTTTAGCCAGAATCTGTCCTGTCTGTGCTTTCCTTTCCTCTGCCATCCGGGCAGCATCGTTGGAAATCCATGTCCCATCTGTACCTTCAGCATCACCAGCTCCCTGTCCTGTTCCAATAGGGAAAGGTGCTGGGAATGCCATCTCACGGTCTTAGACCCCAGATCCTTCTTGGGGGTGGTCCTGTTGAGCTGGTGTCCAACTGCACTATTCTTCAGCCAGGGACCCCTTACTGCCATCTGCAGACTTATCCCACACAGCCTGTAACTGTCTCGCTGTATGCGCTCTGCCCCTTGGGTCAACTACCCGGGTGTCTGACAGAACCGGGAAGTGTCTGTCCTATATCTCCCTGCTTTGTGCTGCTCTGCTCTGTGCCCCTCCCATCCACTAAACGTCTTGCTGCCTGTGCCTAAACTAATACTCTTATCTATCCTATTCTCTATCTCTAATGTGCCCCCTATGGTCCTATACTCTCCTTTGGCTTACACACAGTATATAATAAATGCATCACATTACAATACATGACACACATTAATGAACATTAGGGAACCGCACATTACATTACCATTAGTGAACATGAAAAACTGTCAGGGTGCTGCACGTGACACATGTGCTCAGTGTTCAGGAGAGAGGAAGAACACGAGGGTCCCTGCCACCTCCTTACACTTGTTGGCTGCTTTGCTCTCATTATGCAGTTCAACTAAACTCAAACCATCTCAATTGAAATTAAATCAGGTGATGGATTGTGGTGGAGGCCATGCCATCTGACACAACACTCCAACCCTCTCTTTGTCTTGTTGCAACACAAATAATATTCCCCCTAAGTGCAAACCAGTAGTCATTGCAGAATGCTGTGGTAGCTGTGCTAAGCAAGGCTGCCTTGAATTTGGAATAAATCACCAACAGTATTACCAGCCTAACATCCCACACTATCGCACCTCTCCCTATAGTGGGCATCACACATGTAGAAACCATACACTCACTTTTTCAGCATCTCACAAAGACATGTTGGTTGGTGCCAAAAATTTTAAATCTTTACTTATCAGACCACAGTAGGGATTTTTTTTTTGCTACTTAATGACTGTGCATTATTTATGAGGGCTATTTTCTGAGGTGCTGGTAACTCTGCAGCAAAAGTAATTCTTATTCTTTTTCCTGGGGCCTTGTAAGAGACAATTTCATTATAGCGATTGATGGTTGTCATGGCTGCACGTGAAGATATCTTTAAGCTTCCAGAGGCTTTCTGAATTGTCTGACCTTCATGTCTTAAAGTAATGATGTACTGTAGTTTCTGTTTACTTAATTGAGTGTTTATTTCCATATTGTGGCTTTGGACAGTAGTGGAATAGGGTTCACCACTGTTTAGAACCGTGTACCAAAACCGCTTCTGCCAAAGACCCCAGATGATGGCAAACATTTTCTAAAAGGCTGCTGATTCCACAAATGAACTCTTGACAAGACATACCTGTTCATTGGAAGCCATCCCAGCCTAATGCTTGATGAGGACGCTGAGTTTTAACACATATTCTGGTTTGTTTCACACATGTTCTTCAGTCCTTGTGGTTTTGCTGCCTTGAGTCTTAATCTACAACACGCACATTGAAAAAGAACAAGGAAGACAATTGTATGAACAGGTGTGTCCAAACTTTTGACCAGTACAATACTGTACATCATGCTTTCTCTCCCATTTTTATCAATTAAGGAGACAACAAAGGTGTTTTTTTCAGTGACGTCTGTTTCCAGTGCCGGTCTGGTCTCTGTGCTCCCAGCTTGCCACACAATAGCAGTAGGCCCTCTTGCTGGCTCATCGCTTCTCTTTAGAGCTCAATGTTAGTGTGCATTTAAAGGAATATAGAGCAGGAACCATACAGAGGATGCATCGGAATTGACAACTTGGGCATACTGAGTAGAGAAGGGACTAGCCCTTATCTGGAAACTTACATCACTGACGAAGCTTGGTTTCAGGGTGGGACAGTAGCTACGGCAGTGGATCACAGCCCCGACCCTCATACGACATCCCTTTTGATTATGCCAGCATGCACTGTGGATTATCAACCAAAACATTTGACGGTAAAAACAAAAGCAAATAGCAAGTTAGAGTAGAGAAGGAACCAAAGAGAATTTTTCTATTAGAACAGTGATTAGATTATTACATTAAATAGATTGATATTTAGTATGAAAATCACCTTTGGTTTCGGACCCTCCCTTTAAGCTCCTAAACACAGTTTCCAAACCAACAGATTGCAGATTTATGCTTAAAAATATATGTAATAGCAGATATGCCCTATGCACATAATTTTTGTCTTGCATACCAATGTTGATGCTTTACCTAGAGTGACATTTTTGTCACATGCTGAATTTTGGGAAACTTTGGCTTAATCGACCCATATAGAGTATAGATAAGAACTCGAGAATAATGCAGCTTTTGAGAAGTTAAGTAACATTTTTGGTTTTGTTCAGTGCATTGAGCTGCAGACCCCTCAGAACTTCTGTACTATTAGATGCCAGCAAAGGGATTGTGACCCTATGTATAAATTTCTGTAATATGAAACAAATGAAATTTTACATGAAAAAAAAGAAAAACAGTTTCACAGGCACGTGTTATGGACATATGAGATAAGAGTTAACCCATTATCTACCAATGTCCTTTTTTTGGGACGCCTAATCTTTAGCTTCTAGCAACTAAGATTTTATAATTTTTATAATTCGGTCCAATTTCTTGTGTTGTGTTTGTAAAATGAATGTTTTCAAAATAGGAAATCATGTCATTGTCATTTTTAATTGAATTTTGGGATGGCCTTTTCTGAAAAATCCGTACTTGTAAAAATTTTAATTTGGCAAGTAATGGGTTAAGCTTCTGCCCGATTAGCTTTCGTGTTTCTTATCTTGTAGGAGAGCCAGAATGTATCCTATCATAGGACATGCAGAGTACTCATGTTTGATTTAATGATGCCTCACTGGAAAAAAAAAAAGAAAGGAAAGCTTTGAAATCACCAGGTAGATACACAGCACGTTTCAGATTGGCCAGGAAAGATGAAGTAACACCATCGGAGAAAGCTTAAATAAACTGCACCAAAATTAAAAAAGCAATTTGAGCAAACTTGTAACCAAACAAATGCTGTAAAGTGAGTAGCTGTGTCAATACAAATCAGTAATAATCCCTTATAGAAATGACATGCACGGGCATGCAAAGATAGCATGACAATATTAAGTAGACACTTTCATTAGGAACAGCTAACATGGGAAGATTTGCTTCCAACTTTCAAAGTAAAAGAACATCTGGGAACAATTAACAAATGGGACACAATCCGCGAGGCTCAGTAAGGCTACAACCAGCGACGAGGCAAACACTATTGTGGACACATAGCTACAGAATTGCTCGGACTATTTCTAAATGACGTCAACTGTTTTCACAACTCTTGCTAAAATGTGTAAAACTATTACGTAAACGGAAAAAAGCAAAACTACTTAAACTTCCAAATCACACTGAACAGTGTATGTTTTTACAGTGCCCGGTTACTTTCTCTAACTTTGTATTATTTCCCAATCTCAAAAATCAGGGAACATCACATCTTAGATCTGACCAATAGTATGGGGAGAATTTATCACTCTCTCTAAACCAGTTTTCAAAAACTGCAAACTTCAGCCCCTTGAGTAAGCCCATGCAAAACACGCTTTGGGGCTGACCGCATCTAGTCCCAGGTGGATATTATGGGCAAGAACTCAATTGGCTTTATTTTCTGCATTTTTTGGTACCTTAAAGCGATACACATCTCATATTTTTTTTTAGTGGTGTGGCACAAACTTTTTCCACTTACTTAGTATATGTGGTATATGGACTGGTGCTTTTTATTGTATGAGCACTGGCACTTTATATGAATTGCTGCTATTTTTCGTTTTTTCCCATCAATTATATGGAGTTTTGGGACCATATGCTTTACACCTGTGTTAATGAACCATGCACTTTGTCTTTTTATGTGATTTGTGTAATTTTGTCTTACGATTATACTTCCTTAATATACTTTATATGATATTTTATATGGGATAATTCTATATCCTTTCTTTCTTCTGTGTGTTTGCAAGCTTCAGTACAAGGCGTACTTACGCAAAAATGCAGCTCTTTGTCCTTTTGTGCCAGCACCCTGCACTTTTCTGGAAAGGGGGTAAGGCTTTATAGGAAGGGGCTTAGCCAGCTACAATGCCTTAAATTTACAATTGTGTACACCAGAAAATTGGTATATATGTGGAAATAAGCACCAGCTCATAGCTACTGATATGTAACCCCAGTCTTAATCAATTACTCCAAAGGGGTGGCACCACTGTGGACAGTATATTTGTAAGGCACTGATACATAATCGTGACTGTTTTATGGGTATTATTATGTGTCTGGCATAGTGTTCCAAGTTTTTCTGGGTGGTTGGCCCACATGTGCAATTGTTTATAGTATATTAATATAATTGCACTGATACTGACACATTTGCACTATGCTTCTTTATAAGCTTTGATACAAGATACAATGGAGCAGTGGTGGGGACTAGTAGCTTTCAGAACTTATGTCTATATCATTGTGTTGAAGTTATAATTATGGTTAATTTTGGAGGTATATCCAGAATAATAAGGTTGGGGTTAGCGCAATATGTAAATCTTAAAAATTGTGCACATCAGGAGGTGATATGACACATGTGGAAACTATGCCAGTGTACCGGAGCCCCGTAAGGAATTACGCAGCTTCCTACTCTGCGGAAATGCATAGAAATAACAGAGCTGGTAACGTTCATAGCTCGGAAATACTGATAGTTTGTTAAAAACATTTACATGTGCCTTATGTTTAGCTATTGAAGACCAAATAGCACAAAGAGTCTTCTAGCAATCAGGCCCATATTTGCCATAGATGCCTGTGTCCATTCCCGTCGCACATTCTCCAATGCTTCCAAATTGGTAAAAGTGGTGACCTAAACGATGAGACCCCAGCTATGAAAATAAACTGTTTTAAGACATCTTATTTCAAGTTAATCAATATGCAGTTATAACATCAAAAGACCCATAAATTATATCTCAGGACCTGCACTGGTTCTGGAGGAGGAATCCAGTTATTTACTATGTGAGGTTCCTTAGAGAGAGAGGGTTGATCTGTGGTAACATATTTCCTTTAATATATTTTCCAGAAATGCTGACTGAGATATTTGAACCAAATCTTCTTTTATAAACTCTGTGAGGTTAGCACACATCTGCCCTTTCCTTTTGATCTGCTCAGCAGCCGCATAAATATCAAATATCTTTAATTTCACTATTTGTCTGTTTAACCGCAGACATAGCAAAACGCTGGAGGACAAATCACTAACGCCAAGGCAAACATATCATTCATTTGTGATTCCCAATACCATAATCCATAGTATATGTTATTTAATGGACGGTGATCAGTCAGAGAATTAAATTGGTTTCCTAAAATGTCTTGAAACCTATGTCCCTTTTACAAATTGACGCCCAAACGTCCTATTACGAAAAGAATATTTTATGGACATTTTGATAATACCTCAACCACCTGGCAGAATGTGTCGGTACCAAAGCTCCAGCCATTTCTGTACAATTTCTTCACATCCGAAAATAGACATGAATATGTGTTCTGTGTTTACCGGTGAACACTGCCGGTTTTGTTTTTCAGTTCTCGCTGAATACCAGTAAAACCCTAATTTATGGTGTTGTGCAAACATAGAAATGTGTGAAGTGTTTATTCCGGGGAATTTGTATATCTGCTGATCTTGTCAATAATTATGGCTGTCTGGTTACATTTCAATATGCCTCTTTCAGTTTCTTTACTTTTTTAAACAAACTATAATTTGTTCTAGAAAATGAAAAGATTCAATTGGTCACTGCGTTGCATGTTTCGAAAATTTCCTCATCATAACCTACTTTATTATTGAGTCATACTTTGGAGTAGACCACTGGTTCAATTAAGGCTCCTCTTTTGACCCAATGGTCCAGAATGATAAGCGCAGGCAGATTGCACTGACATGTAGTACAGGTGTGAGAATACCAATTCACCCAAACTGCCTTTGGAAAGAAGCAGGAGTTAAAAGGACATAAGTACTGCACAGATAGCTATTCAATCCTTGCGTCAAATCTGAATAAAACTGTCTCAGTGGACCATTGTTGTAACCCCTTCATTACTCCAAACCTGTTTTCACCTTCATGATCAGGCCAAATTTTACAATTCTGACCACTGTCACTGTCAGTTATGTGGTAATAACTCTAGAGCACTTTAACAGATCCCACTGATTCTGAAAATATTTTTTCGTGACATATTGTACTTCATGGTGGTGGTAAAACTTGTTCGATATAACTTGCATTTATTTGTGAAAAAATCAGAAATTTGCAATTTTTTCATTTTTATGCCCTTAGACCAAAGAGTTATGTTACACAAAATAGTTAATAAATAACATTTCCCACATGTCTACTTTACATCAGCACAATTTTTGAAACATTATTTCTTTTGTTAGAAAGTTTGAAGGATTAAAAGTTGACCAGCGATTTTTTTTTCCAACAAAATTTACAAAACCATTTTTTTTAGGGACCACGTCATATTTGAAGTGACTTTGAGGGGGCCTATATAATAAATACCCCCCCCCAAAACTGGCCCCATCGAGGTGCTCAAAACCGCATTCAAGAAGTTTATTAACCCTTCAGGTGCTTCACAGGAACTGAAGCAATGTGGAAGGAAAAGATGAACATTTAACTTTTTTCACAAAAATTTTACATTAGACCAACATTTTTTTTATTTTCACAAGGGTAATAGCAGAAAATAGATACCAAAATTTGTTGTGCAATTTCTCCTGAGTACACCAAAAATGTTTGGGTGCATGGCAGAGATAGGAAGGGAAGGAGCATCGTTTGACTTTTTGGACGCAAAAGTGGCTAGAATCGAGGGCAAACACCATATCACGTTTGGAAAGCCCCTGATGTGCCTAAACAGTGGAAACTCCCCAAAAGTGACCCCATTTTGGAACTAGACCCCTCAAGGAATGTACCTAGATGTGTGGTGATCAGCTTGAACCCCCAGGTCCTTCACAGAAATTTATAACGTAGAGTCATGAAAATAACAAGTCAAGTTTTTCCCACAAAAATGCTCTTTTAGCCCCAAATTTTGCATTTTCACAAGGGTAATAAGTGAAAATGCACCATGCAAATTGTTGTCTAATTTCTCCTGAGTATACAGATACCCAATATGTGGAGAAAAACTACTGTTTGGGTGTACAGCAGGGTTCGGAAGGAAATCAGCACCATTTGACTTTTTGAATGCAAAATTGACTGGAATCATTAGCGAACGCCATGTCAGGTTTGGAGAGCCCCTTTGTGCCTAAAAAGTGGAAAACCCCCACAAGTGATGCCATTTTGGAAAATAGACCACTCAAGGAATTTATCTAGTTGTGTTGTGACCACTTTGGACCCCTAGGTGCTTCACATTAGTTTATAGCATTGAACTATGAAAATAAAAAAATTGCCCCAAATCTTTCATTTTCACAAGGGTAACAGGAGCAAAACAGGTCATACAATTTGTTGTGCAATTTCTCCTGAGCACACAGATAGCCCTTATGTTGTCAAAAATTACTTTTGAGGCACAGTGAAAACCTCAGAGGGATCATGTCAGATTGGCAGAGCCCCTGAGGTGCAAGAACAGCAGAAACCCATCCATAAGTGACATAATTTCACAAAGTACACCTCTGGGGGCGCAGTGACCATGTTGACACCACATTTGAATCACAGAAATGTATACCATTGGGCAGTGAAAAAAGAATACTTACTTTTTTACTGCCAAAATGTTATTCTAGCCCCAAATTTTAAATTTTTATAAGGGCTAATAGGAAAAATTGACCTCTCAGTTTGTTGTGCAATTTCTCCTGAGTATGCCAATACTCTACATGTAATCGGGAACTACTTTTGATATACAGTGCAAAACTCAGAAGAGAAGGCGCGCCATAATTTAGTGCAGAATTTACTGTTATGGTTTTGCCATGACCCACTGGAAGAGCCCCTGAGGCGCCAGAACAGCAGAATCCCTCATAAGTTACCCCATTTTACAAATGGTACCTCTCAATGAATTCTTCTAAAAGTGCAGTGATCTTATTGACACCATGGGTCTGTCACAAAATTTTTATGCCTTTGGGCAGTGAAAAAAAAATTAGTACATTTTTACTACAACAATTTTGTTTTAGCCCCACATTTTACATTTGAAAATTGCAATTCTGTTATTGTAGTGCCCAGCATGTTGTAATGCCCATTATGTTGTATTATTTTATGCCCAGTTCATGCTTCTGAAGCCATGCACCAGTAAGTTAGGCAGGCTGTCATTGCTATAGAAATGTCAAACATGTGGATGCTAAATGTGGTTTAGGCACACTGTGGGGCTCAAAAGGGAGGAGGGGGTCACTTGGATTTGGGAGTGCAGAATTTGCTGAATTTCTTTGATGTGTCAGGAGTAGTGTTGAGCATTCCGATACCGCAAGTATCGGGTATCGGCCGATATTTGCGGTATCGGAATTCCGATACCGAGTTCCGATATTTTTGTGATATCGGGAATCAGGATTAAGATTAATGTGTAAAATAAAGAATAAAAATTAAAAATATTGATATACTTAACCTCTGACGCGCCCTGGTCGTCACCGCTGCAACCGCCTTGCTTTCGTTCCGAAGAATGAGCGCGTAAAGGGCCTTCGATGACGTCGCGGCTTGTGATAGGTCGCTGAGCGGTCATGTGACCGCTCACGCGACCAATCACAAGCCACGACGTCATCGAATGTCATTAACGCGCTCATTCTTCGGAACGAAAGCAAGGCGGTTGCAGCGGTGACGACCAGGGCGCGTCAGAGTGTAAGTATATCAATATTTTTTATTTTTATTCTTTATTTTACACATGAATATGGATCCCAGTGCCTGAAGGAGAGTTTCCTCTCCTTCAGACCCTGGGATCCATTACAGGATACCTTCCGATATTTGTGTCCCATTGACTTGTATTGGTATCGGATATCGGTATCGGCGATATCCGATATTTTTCAGATATCGGCCTATACCATCCGATACTTTCAAATATCGGACGGTATCGCTCAACACTAGTCAGGAGCCATAGTACTTTTCCAAAGCTTTTGTACTACCAGTAACGTGGAAACCCCCTATATTTCTGTTAACAGATGACAGACATGAGTGAGAACTTGCTTTTCTGTGGTTTGAGTTGAAGCTTTTATTGGGAACATTTTACATAACATTCGGGATCACATTTATCTGATGCTCTACGCTGAGCTATTACATCGGGGTTTCCATCTAAGTCTCCAAATTACGTCATTCAGATGAAACCCTATAGGGATCCATTCATTATAATGCGGCAGCAGAGTTACTCTGGACTCAGTCTGGCATCTTCTTTTCAGCGCTGCACAAAACTGTGACCCACTTTTATTCGGATAGCTCCAGATCATAGGCCATACTGCATCCACAGTGACTCCATTTGCCTCATTATAGGGAATATTCTGCCAGGGGTTCAGTCTTAATCCCATATTTCAGAGATTCACACGGAAACCCTGGTGCAAGCGCTCAGCTCAGAGCACAGGATAAATGTGAACCGAGCCTTATTGCGATCTTCGGGAAGCAGAATGAACAAATCAATAGTAGGTCAAGAATTGGTTTTATTTATTTTTATGACTTTCCTTTTGTGGTATAAGTGATTTGACAACTTTATTCTTCTGGTCAGTGCGATTATAGCAATACCAGATTTATATTGGGTCTTTATGTTTGGTTGCTGTCACACACTAAAAGATTCTTTTTTGTGTGCAAAAAATTGTTTTTGCATTGCCATATTTTGAGAGATATAATTTTTCCATATTTCTACTGACAGAGTCATGTGAGGGCTTATTTTTTTCGAAATGAGTCAACGTTTTTTGGGTCACCATGGCAACAATCGGTTCCTCGCGATGATGTTGCAGAGTCGCCGATCAGAGGGGAGAAGGAGCCCCCTCCCTCTCCCTGCCTTCTAAATACTGAGATCAATATCGATCACATCATTTGGAGCGCTGTTGTGAATTCTGTTGTCGAGCTCCCTCCTGTGGTCGTGAATGGTACTTCGGTGAGTTCTGTCCGTGGGCTCCCTCTGGTGGCTGTGAGTGGAGCTGCTGCTTCTGAGGTTCCTTACACAGGTGACGTGGTTTATCCTTTGGTTGGCTGCTCTATTTAACTTCACTTAGATCGTTACTCCATGCCAGCTGTCAATGTTTCTGCATTGGTTCAGTTCACTCTTGGATCTTTCTGGTGACCTGTCTACTCCAGCAGAAGCTAAGTTCCTGATAGTATCTAATTCGTTCATTGTTTTCTTGTCCAGCTGGATATCATGATTTTGTCTTGCTAGCTGGAAGCTCTGGGATGCAGAGTGGCATCTCCGCACCGTTAGTCGGTGCGGAGCTCTTTTTGCACACTCTGCGTGGTCTTTTGTAGTTTTTTGTGCTGATCGCAAAGCTACCTTTCCTATCCTCTGTCTATTTAGTAAGTCTGGCCTCCCTTTGCTGAAACCTGTTTCATTTCTGCGTTTGTGACTTTCATCTTTACTTACAGTCAATATATGTGGGGGGCTGCCTTTTCCTTTGGGGAATTTCTCTGAGGCAAGGTAGGCTTTATTTTCTATCTCTAGGGCTAGCTAGCTCTTAGACTGTGACGTGGCGCCTAGGGAGTGTCAGGAGCGCTCCACGGCTGTTTCTAGTGTGTGTGATAGGATTAGGGATTGCGGTCAGCAGAGCTCCCACATCCCAGAGCTTGTCCTGTGTGAGTTTTAACTATCAGGTCATTCCGGGTGCTCCTAACCACCAGGTCATAACAGTACAGCTGGCCATAAGTATTAATGCATCTCAATAGAGGGATAAGAGAAGTTCTGAGACCATTTTTTTTCTCTTTACACTGTGTTTTGTCTTTCTTTTCCCCTAAACCTTTGGGTGGTTCAGGACACAGGTGTAGATATGTACATACAAGGTCTGTCCTCTTGTGTGGATCATCTCACTGCAAGGGTACAAAACATTCAAGATTTTGTGGTTCAGAATCCGATGTTAGAGCCTAGAATTCCTACTCCTGATTTATTTTCTGGGAATAGATCTAAGTTTCTGAATTTCAAAAATAATTGTAAACTGTTTCTAGCTTTGAAACCCCGCTCCTCTGGTGACCCCGCTCAACAAGTAAAAATCATTATTTCTTTTTGCGTAGTGACCCTCAAGACTGGGCATTTTCCCTTGCGCCAGGAGATCCTGCATTGTGTGATGGTGATGTGGGATTTCCCACGCCTGCTGGTCTGAATGAGTCTATGTCCTTGGCCATTCAGATCGATCGGCGCTTGCGTGAGCGCAAAGCTGTGCACCATTTGGCGGTGTTCTCTGAGAATAGGCCTGAGCCTATGCAGTGTGATAGGACTTTGACCAGAGCTGAACGGCAAGAACACAGACGTCGGAATGGACTGTGTTTTTACTGTGGTGAATCCACTCATGCTATCTCCGATTGTCCTAAGCGCACTAAGCGGTTCGCTAGGTCTGCCACCATTGGTACGGTACAGTCTAAATTTATTTTGTCCGTTACTCTGATTTGCTCTCTGTCGTCCTATTCTGTTATGGCATTTGTGGATTCAGGTGCTGCCCTGAATTTGATGGACTTGGAGTTTGCCAGGCGCTGTGGTTTTTCCTTGGAGCCCTTGCAGTATCCTATTCCATTGAGAGGAATTGATGCTACGCCTTTGGCCAAGAATAAACCTCAATACTGGACGCAATTGACCATGTGCATGGCTCCTGCACATCAGGAGGATATTCGCTTTTTGGTGTTGCATAATCTGCATGATGTGGTCGTTTTGGGGTTGCCATGGCTACAGGTCCATAATCCAGTATTGGATTGGAAATCTATGTCTGTGTCCGGCTGGGGTTGTCAAGGGGTACATGGTATGTTCCATTGTTGTCAATTTCGCCTTCCACTCCTTCTGAAGTCCCTGAGTTTTTATCAGATTACCGGGATGTATTTGAGGAGCCCAAATCCGGTGCCCTACCTCCAGAGGCGTAGCTAGAGCTTTTGCCGCCCGGGGCTGTTCCCGAGCTTGGCGCCCCCCCCCCCCCCCCCCCAGCAGGATTAAGACCTCAGATGGAGAAGTTAAATTGTTTCGCTGGTGAATGTTACCATCACATGATCGGGACTGCAAAAAAAAAACAAGTTCTGCTCACCTGACCGCGCTCCTGCTCTCTCCACGCAGCTGAAACGTGCACTCGCCGGCGACTGACAATGATGTCAGACGCCGGCGACATGCACACTGGGACTGACGTCAGCTGCCAGCCTCAGATTGGCTGGCGGCTGTTAACTATTGACGTGTGGGCGCGGGCCCGCACGTCAATAGCGTTAAACTGCTGCAGTGCCGGCCGCGGCCCGGTGACCCACCCCCAGGGCCGGCTCCAGGTTTTTGAGGGCCCCGGGCAAAAGAGTCTCAGTGGGTCCCCCCTTTAACACATACCACGATTCATGATGCCCAGATACGGCAGAGAAATCTAGGTATAGTACAATGCCAGATTTCACTTCTAACATGAGTGACAGCTATTGCAAATTCTACAGTGTATATATACAGGATAGGAGGAGAGGTACTGTGCAGTGTATATATACAGGGCAGTGATGGTACTGTGCAGTGTATATATACAGGACAGGAGGAGCAGTACAGTGTAGTGTATATATACAGGGCAGTGGTACGGTGCAGTGTATATATACAGGGCAGTGGTACTGTGCAGTTTATATATACAGGAGGAGTGGTACTGTGCAGTGTATATATGCAGGGGAGTGGTACTGTGCAGTGTATATATACAGGGCAGTGGTACGGTGCAGTGTATATATACAGGGCAGTGGTACTGTGCAGTGTATATATACAGGAGGAGTGGTACTGTGCAGTGTATATATGCAGGGGAGTGGTACTGTGCAGTGTATATATACAGGGCAGTGGTACGGTGCAGTGTATATATACAGGGCAGTGGTACTGTGCAGTGTATATATACAGGGCAGTGGTACTGTACAGTGTATATATACAGGGCAGTGGTACTGTGCAGTGTATATATACAGGAGGAGTGGTACTGTGCGGTGTATATATACAGGGCAGTGGTCCTGTGCAGTGTATATAGACAGGGCAGTGGTCCTGTGCAGTGTATATAGACAGGGCAGTGGTACTGTGCAGTGTATATATACAGGGGAGTGATGGTACTGTGCAGTGTATATATTTCAGCAGCCGCCCAGGCCCCCAGCACTGGTCCTGTATATATATTATATATACTGTCATGCAGGCTGTACAGATACAGTATATACATATACAGGACAGGTGCTGGGGGCCTGGGCGGCTGCTGAAGTATATAATATACAGTATATCAGCTGTGGCCGCCCCAGGTCACCCAGACTGTCAGAATACCTCAGGGCGGCAAGGAGCTCCTCCGGAATCTGCATCTGTCCTGATAAGTTCAGCAGCCAGCGAGGGGCGGGCGGGAGAGCAGAGCAGGAGAACTCTCCGCCCACAAACAATGTCACGCTGGCTGCATTCTTAACCCCGATGTGCCTGCACTGCCTGGCCCTGCACTCACTGAAAAGATGCTTGTGCCAGCAGGGCTAGATGCCCGCCCGCCGCATTGTGCCGCCCGGGGCGGCCCGCCCCCCCCCCCCCGCACCCCCCTTCCTACGCCACTGCCTACCTCCTCATAGGGATTGCGATTGTGCTATTAATTTGATTCCCGGTAGTAAGTTTTCTAAGGGCCGACTGTTTAATTTATCTGTGCCAGAGCACGCTGCTATGTGGAGTTATATAAAGGAATCCTTGGAGAAGGGTCATATTCGCCCGTCGTCGTCACCATTGGGAGCAGGGTTCTTTTTTGTGGCCAAGAAGGATGGCTCTTTAAGACCTTGTATTGATTACCGCCTTCTTAATAAGATCACAGTCAAATTTCAGTATCCTTTGCCGCTGATGTCTGATTTGTTTGCTTGGATTAAGGGGGCTAGTTGGTTCACCAAGATAGATCTTCGAGGGGCGTATAATCTTGTGCGAATTAAACATGGCGATGAATGGAAAACAGCATTTAATACGCCCGAGGGCCATTTTGAGTACCTGGTTATGCCATTCGGGCTTTCTAATGCTCCATCTGTGTTTCAGTCCTTTATGCATGACATCTTCCGAGAGTACCTGGATAGATTCATGATTGTATATTTGGATGACATTTTGGTCTTTTCGGATGATTGGGAGTCTCATGTGAAGCAGGTCAGAATGGTGTTCCAGGTCCTTCGTGCGAATTCCTTGTTTGTGAAGGGGTCAAAGTGTCTCTTTGGAGTTCAGAAGGTTTCATTTTTGGGTTTCATTTTTTCCCCTACTACTATCGAGATGGACCCTGTTAAAGTTCAGGCCATTTATGATTGGACTCAGCCGACATCTGTGAAGAGCCTACAGAAGTTCCTGGGCTTTGCTAATTTTTATCGTCGCTTCATCGCTAATTTTTCTAGTATTGCTAAACCGTTGACTGATTTGACCAAGAAAGGTGCTGATGTGGTCAATTGGTCCTCTGCGGCTGTATAGGCTTTTCAGGAGTTGAAGCGTCGTTTTTCTTCTGCCCCTGTGCTCTGCCAGCCAGATGTTTCGCTCCCGTTTCAGGTCGAGGTTGATGCTTCTGAGATTGGAGCAGGGGCTGTTTTGTCGCAAAGAAGTTCTGATGGCTCGGTGATGAAACCATGTGCCTTCTTTTCTAGAAAATTCTCGCCTGCTGAGCGCAATTATGATGTTGGCAATCGAGAGTTGTTGGCCATGAAGTGGGCATTCGAGGAGTGGCGACATTGGCTTGAAGGAGCTAAACATCGCGTGGTGGTCTTGACGGATCACAAGAATTTGACTTATCTCGAGTCTGCCAAACAGTTGAATCCTAGACAGGCTCGATGGTCGCTCTTTTTCTCCCGTTTTGATTTTGTGGTTTCATACCTTACGGGATCTAAGAATGTGAAGGCTGATGCCCTGTCAAGGAGTTTTGTGCCTGACTCTCCGGGTGTTCCGGAGCCAGCGGGTATTCTTAAAGAGGGGGTAATTTTGTCTGCCATCTCCCCTGATTTGCGGCGCGTGCTGCAGAAGTTTCAGGCTGATAGACCTGACCGTTGTCCAACAGAGAAACTGTTTGTCCCTGATAGATGGACTAGTAGAGTTATCTCTGAGGTTCATTGTTCGGTGTTGGCTGGTCATCCTGGAATCTTTCGTACCAGAGATTTGGTGGCTAGATCCTTTTGGTGGCCTTCTTTGTCACGGGATGTGCGTTCTTTTGTGCAGTCCTGTGGGACTTGTGCTCGGGCTAAGCCCTGCTGTTCTCGTGCCAGTGGGTTGCTTTTGCCCTTGCCGGTCCCAAAGAGGCCCTGGACGCATATTTCCATGGATTTTATTTCTGATCTCCCTGTTTCTCAAAGGATGTCGGTCATTTGGGTGGTTTGTGATCGCTTCTCTAAGATGGTCCATTTGGTACCCTTGTCTAAACTGCCATCCTCCTCTGATTTGGTGCCATTGTTTTTCCAGCATGTGGTTCGTTTGCATGGCATTCCCGAGAACATCGTCTCGGACAGAGGTTCCCAGTTTGTTTCAAGGTTTTGGCGGTCCTTTTGTGCTAAGACGGGCATTGATTTGTCTTTTTCTTCGGCTTTCCATCCTCAGACTAATGGCCAAACCGAACAAACTAATCAGACTTTGGAGACATATCTGAGATGCTTTGTTTCTGCTGATCAGGATAATTGGGTGTCGTTCTTGCCTTTGGCTGAGTTCGCCCTTAATAATCGGGCCAGCTCGGCTACTTTGGTTTCTCCTTTTTTCTGCAATTCTGGTTTCCATCCTCGTTTCTCTTCAGGGCAGGTTGAGCCTTCGGACTCTCCAGGTGTGGATACTGTGGTGGACAGGTTGCAGCAGATTTGGACTCGTGGTGGACAATTTGACATTGTCCCAGGAGAAGGCTCAACGTTTCGCTAACCGCCGGCGCTGTGTTGGTCCCCGACTTCGGGTTGGGGATTTGGTTTGGTTGTCATCTCATCATGTTCCTATGAAGGTTTCCTCTCCTAAGTTTAAGCCTCGTTTCAATGGGCCATATAAGATTTCTGAAGTTCTTAATCCTGTGTCATTTCGTTTGGACCTTCCGGCTTCTTTTGCTATCCATAATGTGTTCCATAGGTCGTTGTTGCGGAGATACGTGGCGCCTATGGTTCCCTCCGTTGATCCTCCTGCCCCGGTGTTGGTCGAGGGGGAGTTGGAGTATGTAGTGAAGATTTTGGATTCTCGTGTTTCAAGACGGAAACTCCAGTACCTGGTCAAGTGGAAGGGTTATGGTCAGGAAGATAATTCCTGGGTTTTTGCCTCTGATGTTCATGCTGCCAATTTAGTTCGTGCCTCTCATTTGGCTCATCCTGATCGGCCTGGGGGCTCTGGTGAGGGTTCAGTGACCCCTCCTCAAGGGGGGGGTACTGTTGTGAATTCTGTTGTCGAGCTCCCTCCTGTGGTCGTGAATGGTACTTCGGTGAGTTCTGTCCGTGGGCTCCCTCTGGTGGCTGTGAGTGGAGCTGCTGCTTCTGAGGTTCCTTACACAGGTGACGTGGTTTATCCTTTGGTTGGCTGCTCTATTTAACTCCACTTAAATCGTTACTCCATGCCAGCTGTCAATGTTTCTGCATTGGTTCAGTTCACTCTTGGATCTTTCTGGTGACCTGTCTACTCCAGCAGAAGCTAAGTTCCTGATAGTATCTAATTCGTTCATTGTTTTCTTGTCCAGCTGGATATCATGATTTTGTCTTGCTAGCTGGAAGCTCTGGGATGCAGAGTGGCATCTCCGCACCGTTAGTCGGTGCGGAGCTCTTTTTGCACACTCTGCGTGGTCTTTTGTAGTTTTTTGTGCTGATCGCAAAGCTACCTTTCCTATCCTCTGTCTATTTAGTAAGTCTGGCCTCCCTTTGCTGAAACCTGTTTCATTTCTGCGTTTGTGACTTTCATCTTTACTTACAGTCAATATATGTGGGGGGCTGCCTTTTCCTTTGGGGAATTTCTCTGAGGCAAGGTAGGCTTTATTTTCTATCTCTAGGGCTAGCTAGCTCTTAGACTGTGACGTGGCGCCTAGGGAGTGTCAGGAGCGCTCCACGGCTGTTTCTAGTGTGTGTGATAGGATTAGGGATTGCGGTCAGCAGAGCTCCCACATCCCAGAGCTTGTCCTGTGTGAGTTTTAACTATCAGGTCATTCCGGGTGCTCCTAACCACCAGGTCATAACAGAGCGCCCCCGTAGGGCAGTGGGGTACTCGGTACAGGGCTCTTGGTACTCGGTACGGTACGGTACTCGGTTCTCAAAGGGGGATGTCACGGTGGCTGACCCGGTCTGTGGCCCTCGGGAGGTCCGTTATAAAAGGGGGAAAGGTCTTTAAAGGGATAATGTTCACGATGCCACCTGTGGTGTTTGGTCAGGGTGACCGATGCTGCTTAGGGGTCTGCTGGGGTGATGTTATGGCAGCTAGATGGTATACCTTCCCACAGTTGAAGTGTATCCCCAGGGCTTCCCAGTGTGTAGATGGTGGATGGTGTGAGGCACAGTGAAGAACGAGGACACAAGGGTGCAGTCTCTTTACCTTTTTACTGAAGGCTTCAGCATCCACAGTCCAGATCACCAGATTACAGGGCAGGCAGTGTACGGCCGGTTTGAAGGCAAATCCAGAGTCCCCTTACGTGGAAATCAGTAGCCTTCCTCTAGCGCCTGAGTGTTGTAGTACCTTATTGCTGAGCCTCTCATAAGGTCCTCACAGCTGTTGTAGATGTTCTAGATGTTATGTCTCTCTCTGTCCCCCAGATGGATAGGAACAAACCCGTATGACTGGTGGCCTGAGGCTTTTTACAGGGACTCTAGCATGCCCCAGCCCACACAAGTTGCCACTGTGCTTCCTGGGTATAGGTCGGGCAGGTAACGTGGAATTAGCTGTCCTGCCGGTCTCTGGAGCAAGGCATAGAGACTGTTGCTCCCTCGGTGTTCTGGCTACCGGATCCTGCGCCTCAGAAGGAGGCAGCCTGTGTAGGGCAGAACCCCTTCTGGTTTCCTCTCCTTTTGCTATGACTTCGTTTCTCACTCTCTACAATACAATTCTCTGTTTGTCTCTTTCTTAGGATGCTGCCGCACGTGGCGCAGGCGCAGCTCCGTGTCCTTCTGTCTAGGCCTCTGACAGGATCCCACCCCTGTCAGGGACCAACCGTGTTGGCAACTGCTCGATGTTCCTCCTTCCTCTCTGTCTGCCTGACAGGAACTGACTGACTTCCTATCCAGACCACCAGTTTTACCTAATTGTGTAGAGTGCCCTAATAAATAGGAGCGTAGCTCCCCCTGGTGGACTGGAGTGTGAAGTGTGTTGCATGTTTGTGATACCTGATAAATAGATCTCCTTTATTGCCTTCAAACGTAACATCACTCCCCCCTAGAGGGGAACGATATTACTGCAACGACCAGGACCCTGGGGCACTGCACTGGGGTGGTGGGGGAGAAGATAATGATGATGATGGTGGAAAAGACAATGATGGGGTAGTGGGGGAGGAAGAAATGATGGAGGTGGTGTACTGGGTAATGATGGGGTTGTGGGGGTGAAGGCAATGATGGTAGCAGTGGAAAGGACAATGATGGGGGTGGTGGGGAGGAGGCAATGTTGGAGGTGGTGGAATGGGCAATAATGGGGTGGTGGGGAGAAAGCAATGATGGAGGTGGTGAAGAGGGAAATCATGGGGGTGGGGGAGAGGGCAATAAAGGGATGCTGGGGAGGAGGACAATGAGAGGTGTGGGGGATCGGGATGAGAGGAAGGGGGATTTATAATGGATTTAGGAACAGGGGGAGGTGGAGGAACATGTTATTATCGATTATTATGTCTAACACAGTCCCTTAGTATAAAGTGTACTCACTTATATATAGCACAGTCCCTTCGTGTATAATGTACTCACTTATTAAGTATAACACAATCCTTACATATTTTCTCTTTTGTTATGTATAACACCATCCCTTATTACATACAATCCTCTCTAGTTATATATGGTGCCGTCCCTTATTATATAGCTTCCTCTGCTGTTATGTACAGTGCTGTCTCTTACTTAGTGTATTATTGTTATTTTTGTTATTCACAGCGCCCTCTTTTATTACATAGTCCCCTCTCTTGTTAGTTGTAAAATGACTACTAATGGAGGAGCCGGTAACCAGATGGCCAGTCCATCTATTCCTTGGTAAGATGGACTGGTCTCCTTACGCTCCACCATCTGGCACAGACAGTGCCGCAGCCCCGGGTAATTGCATAAGCAAATCTCCAGCAGTGCACCGCACCTAGTGCTCCATCACTTGGTACAGACAGTGCCGCAACCCCGGTTATCTGCAGTCGGCAATCAGCATGCCACAGCACCTTACATATATAGGTAAGCTGACAGCTCCAGTTTTCTCTTTGATATGATGTGGGCAGTTTGTTGAGTTGTATTTCTACTATTTAACTATCGCTACTGCTGTTCCATTTATTGGAGTAGTACTGTTATTTTGCTTGGAGCACTTTATCCTTGGATCACTCTGTAGGTTTTTATTATTTTGTCTCCTCAAGCGCAGTTTCTATTCCATTTGGTTCTATATATTACATATACGGGTGGGTGCTATCCGGTTTGATTCCAGCAGATGAGGAGTATCACTTTCTAGGGTGAGCGCCAGTGTTTTTCTATATTCTTGAAATCTAAAAATAGGTTTCATGCCTCTGTATAAAGAGATTCAGAGACAGAGAAATGGAAAGAGAGACAGCCAAAGATTCTGTCAAGACATATACATCCAAAGGACCAGAGACAGTACAGCTGCCAATATCATGGTACCATCATCGACACGGTTCTACCATTCTACAGAAAGCAACCTAGGGGTTTTCGGCACCAGTTGGAAGAATACAGATTTGCTCCATTGACCATTGCTGGACCATGGCTACGTTTGGAGAAAGCCAAAATTGGGACCTGTTTGTCGCCTGGCTCCATGGAGATGTTTTCATAAGCCAGGTTGTGACTCTCGTGTCAACTGGCTTTGTACCTTGTATGGACTCAATGAACTGTCATCTTCCTACTCTTGTTGCGACCTTCTCTCTGTGTGTGTACCACAGGTGGGGTAGCCGACCCTGGGAGCTCTAACTTAACATTTACCATTATCCCAGAGGGTTAGCAGAAGAGTGAGACTCTGTAATGTGCACCATCTTGGGGAATTTAGCTGGGACTTTTCTATGTGTTATCTGCCTGGTTTTGTGGTTCAAAAAAAGCCATGCCACAGTTTTACCGTCACCCTGTGTTGTCTGAGTAGCGTTATGTTCACGTCAAAGGGAGAGCGGGCGTTCAGTGTGATGATCCCTGGTCCATGCTGTTCTGGCTAGCGGACCCTGGGGTGCTCGCCAACCCCACGTGACTTCACAGATGTAATAATAATAATAATATTAGAAAATACTGCCAATTAGAAATATAGTATAGTTCTTATGATTTGCTTTGATGCTCACCCCATGTGCAGGTCCTTGCAGTAGCTTAGGTATCCATGGTTATGCCAACTAACAGTCAACTATTAGCTATTTTCTAATATTATTATTATACCTACTATATTGGGATTGGATCATGGAGATGGGAATGCCTCTTTAAAGTCCTGAAAATCTTTTATCTAGTCACAAAAGTGAATTAAATTAATAATTACTAATTGTTGTTAGTATTACGTTGCCCTGTAGTAGGAAATTAGTATGCATTTTACAGTACACGTCTTTTGATTTTGAACATTTTTTCTTCCAGAAGTTCGCAAAGCAAATGTTTGATAACTGATCTTGCATACCATGTGTCGTACCCTAGAGACCACATCAACCTCATGATTCATGTACCCTTTCCCCATTCAGGAAGGTTGAATTACACTCATTTATGTATCCCCTGTGAACTGTTGTTCAAAGAGAAGAAAAACAACATTAGCCTTATTAGATTACAATGAACAAAGAGACATTAAAAAGACACTGTATGTTTCGATTCCTCAGTCTTCCACCCAGCCTTTATATTTTCTACCTAGAAGAGGAATATAAAAGTAATAAAATTATGATGTCATCATGTTTTCCTAGATCATATCAACAGTTTCTAATGATTGTGCATGGAACATTGTGAGACCCTGTGCTCTTTATGAAATGAATGGAAACTATGCATCATCAACCATGAATGACAGTGTAAAAATGAATGTGTCTGAGTCTCAAGAGGAAAACTTAGAGTAGATGATGGGAAGTTGCAATCAGTCATGGCTTAGACAATGACATCATATTATCATATGTTACCTTAGTCATTTCAATGAGGCATGGTTGAATTTAGCTTCTATTGAGCTTATGTCTACTGATACACAGATGGCCAAAAACGCCCAGTGTGAACATACCCCAACAAGTTATTTTTATTATTTAAAAATTAATGAAAAAGTCACATATTTTATTAGGTGACACATTTTAAAAGTGACACATTCTCTTTACGGGGGATATTTCAGGCTAATGCAAAGGTGATAGTTACGGCCCGACATACCGCTGCCCAATCTATGTCCTGGGGAGTAGGGGGCGGAGTTACGGCCACGCATGCGCGGTCAGAAATGGCGGACGCGACGTACAAAAAAACGATAAATTGAATGTTTTTTGTGCCGACGGTCTGCCAAAACACAACTGATCCAGTGCACGACGGATGCAATGTGTGGCCATCCGTCATGATCCGTCGGCAATACAAGTCTATGGGAAAAAAAAAAAACGCATCCTGCGGGCACATTTGCAGGATCCGTTTTTTGTCCAAAAAGACGGATTGCGACGGATGCCAAACGACGCAAGTGTGAAAGTAGCCTTAGGGCTAGGGCTAAGGTTGGGGCTAAAGTTAGGGTTAGAGTTGGGATTAGGGTTAGGGTTTGGATTAGGGTTGGTATTAGGGTTAGGGTTGGCATTAGGGTTATGCTTGGGATTAGGGTTAGGGTTGTGATTAGGGGTGTATTGGGATTAGGGTTAGGTTTGAGGTTAAGGTTCAGATTAGGATTAGGGGTGTGTTGGATTTAGGGTTTTGATTAGGGTTGTGGTTAGGGTTGACATTAGGGTTGTTTTGGGGTAAGGGTTGTGATTATCGTTAGGGTTAGTGATTAGGATTATGGATCGGGTTGTGATTAGGGTTAGGGGTGTGTTGGGGTTAGGGTTGGAGCTAGAATTGGGGGGTTTCCACTGTTTAGTTACATCAGGGTGTCTCCAAACACGACAGCCAATTTTGCGCTCAAAAAGTCAAATGGTGCTCCCTCCCTTCTGAGCTCTGCCGTGCGCCCAAACAGTGGGTTACCCCCACATATGGGGCATCAGCGTACTCGGGATAAATTGGACAACAACTTTTGGGGTCCAATTTCTCCTGTTACCCTTGTGAAAATAAAAACTTGGGGGCTAAAAAATCTTTTTTGTGGAAAAAAAAATATTTTTTATTTTCACGACTCTGAATTCTAAACTTCTGTGAAGCACTTGGGCATTCAAAGTTCTCACCACACATCTAAATAAGTTCTTTAAGGGGTCTAGTTTCCAAAATGGGGTCACTTGTGGTGGGTTTCCACTGTTTAGGCACATCAGGGGCTCTCCAAACGCGACATGGCGTCCAATCTCAATTCCAGCCAATTCTACATTGAAAAAGTAAAACGGCGCTCCTTCTCTTCCAAGCTCTGCGGTGCGCCCAAACAGTGGTTTACCCTCACATATGGGGTATCGACGTATTCAGGAGAAATCGCACAACAACTTTTGTGGTCTAATTTCTCCTGTTACTCTTGTGAAAATAAGAATTTGTGGGCGAAAAGATCATTTTTGTGTAAACAAATGCGATTTTTTATTTTCACGGCTCTACGTTATAAACTTCTGTGAATTACTTGGGGGTTCAAAGTGCTCACCACACATCTAGATAAGTTCCTTAAGGGGTCTAGTTTCCAAAATGGTGTCACTTGTGGGGAGTTTCCACTGTTTAGGCACATCAGGGGCTCTCTAAACGTGACATGGCGTCCGATCTCAATTCCAGCCAATTCTGCATTGAAAAAGTAAAACGGCGCTCCTTCACTTCCAAGTTCTGCTGTGCATCCAAAAAGTGGTTTACCCCCACATGTGGGGTATTGGCGTATTCAGGAGAAATTGCATAACAAAATTTATGGTTACATTTCTGTTTTTACACTTGTGAAAATAAAAACAATGGTTCTGGATTAAAATGTTTGCAAAAAAAAGTTAAATGTTCATTTTTTCCTTCCACATTGTTTCAGTTCCTGTGAAGCACGTAAAGGGTTAATAAACTTCTTGAATGTAGTTTTGAGAACCTTGAGGGGTGTAGTTTTTAGAATGGTGTCACACTTGGTTATTTTCTACCATATAGACCCCTCAAAATGACTTCAAATGTGATGTGGTCCCTAAAAAAAAAAATGGTGTTGTAAAAATGAGAAATTGCTGGTCAACTTTTAACCCTTATAACTCCCTAACAAAAAAAAATTTTGTTTCCAAAATTGTGCTGATGTAAAGTAGACATGTGGGGAATGTTATTTATTAACTATTTTTCGTGACATATCTCTCTGATTTAAGGGCATAAAAATACAAAGCTTGAAAATTGCAAAATTTTAAAAATTTTCGCCATATTTCTGTTTTTTTCATAAATAATCGCAAGTAATATCGAAGAAATGTTACCACTATCATGAAGTACAATATGTCACGAAAAAACAGTCTTAGAATCAGCGGCATCCGTTGAAGCGTTCCAGAGTTATAACCTCATAAAGTGACAGTGGTCAGAATTGTAAAAATTGGCTCGGTCATTAGGTACCAAATTGGCTCTGTCACTAAGGGGTTAATTGATCAATTTGCTAAAAAAGAAAAAGTATATACTTGTATATTAAAAATGTTAAATATAGGGTCATAAATGTCAAATAAGTTCATCTTCTTGGACCTATTATTATGCACTAAAAATGCTTATAGAAGAAACTTTCAGAGATAACTTGAATATTGAGTTTTTGCTATTACCTGGGTATTTCTGGCTTCCCCTATATACTAATTCAAGCTGGCACAGTCAAAGCTTTGTTACACGACTAATGAAGAAAAGTATACCACAGACAACCAGAGAGGGAAACCTTTATATTTGTAGCATAAACTTTGTTATTATCATTGCACATGACATCAATAAGCTATGATGTGTTTTTTTTTAATAAAATAACCCCAGGGAAATAGACACCAAATGAAAGAAATTAATTGATAAATCATAAATAAATAAGGTTATCCTTGGCTAGTCCTTTTTTGCCTGGTGTTGTACTAGGGACTAGTTGTTGTGTCAAGCTTTGGTTCATTACAGAATTCTGTACTCTGGTTTGCGAGTCGAACCGTGGGGAGAGGAGACTATGGAAAATTGACTGTCACATACCTTCCATCTTTTTGCCTAAGGAAGGTAAAATGTGATTGACAAACTGCTGCGTTATAAAATAAAATGCTATGCACACAGAAATTTTTTTGCTACCCAATTTAAAAGCAGCATATTGTAGAAGCCCTTCACACCAATCACTGATTGGCATCTTTATGCCTACGCACAGTGCACACAAAGCTGCCAATCAGTTGTGTGGGAGGAGTTATACAGAGCTCAGCATTCAGAGAATGGCTAGATCTGCAGCAGATAAAACAAAATGGCAGTACGCAGCCCTGTAAGTGATTCATCACTGGAATCAGGGTATCCACACCTACACTATGCTGCTTTCGTTTGTGGTAGCAAAAACCTGATGACAGATTCACTTTAAATTAGATTATGATAAGGAAGAAACATTTTTATACTGTTCTATATTGCTTTAGATAATGAAAAACCAATGAAGGTTGTAGGAGATGATGACTTACTGGACCGCGAGCTGATTACAGAATTAAGAAAAGAGTATGGGATGACTTACAATGATTTCTTCATGGTACTGACAGATTTAGATATGAGGGTAAAGGTAAGTAGATGTTTCCATTTTATCTGCAGTGTTTGTAATATAATTATGTTGCTGTAATTTTTATTGACTTGGGATTCTATAAATATGAGCACACCTAGGAGATTCTATTAAAAAAAAAATTCTAAAAAATTTTTTTCCCACAGATCTGCACTAGATCTGTATCCAGCAGTGTTTCCATGAATCTCTACAAACCCTTTATATATAAACTAGATGGTGGCCCGATTCTAACACATCGGGTATTCTAGCCCAGCCACGTAGTATATAGCCCAGCCACTTAGTATATTGCCTAGCCACTTAGTATTTTGCCCAGCCACATAGTATATTGCCCAGTCACATAGTATATTGCCCAGCCACGTAGTATATAGCCCAGCCACTTAGTACATTGCCCAGCCACTTAGTATATTGCCCAGCCACATAGTATATTGCCCAGTCACATAGTATATTGCCCAACCACATTGTATATTGCCCAGCCACATAGTATATTGCCCAGCCACATAGTATATTGCCCAGCCACATAGTATACAGCACAGAGCCACGTAGTATACAGCACAGCCACATAGTATATTGCCCAGTCATGTAGTATACAGCACAGAGCGACGTAGTATACAGCACAGTTACGTAGTATATTGGCCAGTCACGTAGAATATTGCCCAGTCACGTAGTATACAGCACAGAGCCACGTAGTATACAGCAGTCACGTAGTATATTGGCCAGTCACGTAGAATATTGCCCAGTCACGTAGTATACAGCACAGAGCCACGTAGTATACAGCAGTCACGTAGTATGTTGGCCAGTCACGTAGTATGCACCATATCCCTGTTAAAAAAAAGAATTAAAATAAAAAATAGTTACATACTCCCCTTTTGGATCGAAGCGGCCAGTTACCGATGCTCGTCGCGCACTCCGATCTGAAGAGTGCATTGCGGTCTCGCGAGATGATGTAGTGGTCTCGCAAGATCACATGTCATCATCTCGCAAGACCGCAATGCATGGAGCGGTCACCGGGGCATCGCAAGGAGCATCGGTAACCGGTCGCTTCGATCCGGGGGCCAACCGAGGGTGAGTATGTAACTATTTTTTTTTTAATTATTTTTAACATTGGATATTTTTACTATTCATGCTGCATAGGCAGCATGAATAGTAAAAAGTTGGTCACACAGGGTTAATAGCAGCACTAACCGAGTGCGTTACACCGTGGTCAACACTGCCATTAACCCTGTGTGACCGCTGACCGGAGGGGAGTATGCGGGCGCCGGGCAGTGACTGCGGGGAGGAAGGAGCCGCCATTTTCTTCTGGACTGTGCCCGTCGCTGATTGGTCGAGGCTGTTTTGCCGCGACCAATCAGCGACATGGATTTCCATGACAGACAGAGGCCGCGACTAATGAATATCTGTGACAGACAGAAAGACGGAAGTGACCCTTAGACAATTAGTCTATAGTAGATAGTACAGTTGTAAAAAATTCAGAATAAAAAATTGCCCTAGTTGAATATAGCCTCATATGACATCCAGTAAATCTACTAAAACGTCTTAGTACATCTTCAAAAGTACTGCAGACAACAGCTGGAGGCCTGTTTTAACTTACATGTACCGTGTCATACATGACATACCACCTCTGTAATAAAAGACGCTCTGTTTAAAATTCCTCAGTGTGAAGATAAAAATCCACTGGTGGGTAACAGGAAATTCTTGTCAAAAGGCCAAAACTGCTGCTTCTTTGCAGGGTCAAACCGAGCAAATCACAATGAACAGTATGTCATATCTAATAACAGGTTATTATAACCCAATAATGGCGTAATATACATTTTTGTTTAAAAAGGAGACCTTATAAAGAATGTGTAGTAACTTTTGCAGATGAACTAACCAACTAAACAATGTGCAGCCTTAGATCTGTGTTCATTCCCGCTGCCTAGTACAAGGGTGAAAGTTCCAGGCACGTGTAGCATTATTAAAGCCTTATTCTATTATTAGTGGTTTTTTTCAATCCACCAGAAAAAATTGTTTTTCATCGGTACACTGGATCCGTTTTCATCCATTTTTGATCCATATGGCCAGATTTCCTATCTTTGTGTTTTCCATTTCTATTTCATACACAACAAAATGGACGTTTTCCAAGCTTCTGGCGACCAGCCAATGAAAAGCAGACATAATGTGGATACCATTAGTGTGATAGCCATTTTGTTCACTAACCCATTGACTTGACCACCCATCAGCAGAAACAAAACTGACTGGCCATGAAGTACTGATCTGACCACTGGACTATGGTGCTGTGAATTTATTCTCTCATCTGTAGTAGAAAGCTGAGTAGGCATCAAAGTGAGAAGATCAAAAGGCCTCCATCCATAAGGGGGTTGTTGTGATGAACATATGTGTGACATCACTAAGAGTTGGGGCAATGCCTGCGGGCACATTATATTCAGCTAAACAAGTGTCCTATACCAGTGTTCTAAAATTATATTCCTGTAATTTACAGAACAATGACTGCTTATGAGTCAAAGTGAGTGATTAAAGAAGCACTCTCAACAAAGTTTTTATCCCATTACTATATCGCGATCATCATATTATATATCACTGTGTACTTACAATTGCTCATTCCGCCTTTCTACCCAGTTATTCTAGTTACAGTGCTCTATGTAGAAACAGAAAGTCTCTTGTCCCGGCATGTCCATGACTTGCACAGAGAATCTACGTCCTGTTTCTACATAGAGCTTAGAAGGATTCATATAGTCAGTTTTTAATCATGTGATGTCATATACCTAATGGAAAAGAGAACAATTAGCTGGGTAGAAAGGCCAAATGAGCAACTGTAAATACCCAGTGCTATGTGATATTATTATTGCAATCAGGGTTCGACTGGGGCACCGGACACCGGATAATCCTCCAGTGGGCCCCGCCCCCAGCCCCTGCCTCCTTCATTTGTGCCTGCCCTGCATGCTCATAGCTGCGCCGAGCAGTGCGCACTTTATTATATAGCCGGCATCAGCTGGCAGACTGCGCAGCACAGGTGATAGGAAGTGCAGGCGCAGCTCCTTCACATCACCTGATGCCGCTGCCATTACTCTGCCAGGAGAGCTGTGTGTGTGTGCCGACCCTCACTTCAGCCAGCACAGTCAGAGGCACCGCTGACTGTGAGGCTGATTCTGAGAGGAGACAGGCACACAGCAGCTGACCCGCAGTCACCCGTTTCCTGTGCTCTGTCCCTCTGCTCCTCTTCAACAAAGCCCTGGACAGCAGTGTAAATGCTGATTGGCTGCAATTCAGCCAATCAGCGTTAGATTTCTTTGTGTGACCTCACAGCACAGCTCAAGCAAGGAGCTGTGCTGTGATTGGTAAGGTGTCCTGCCCAAGCAGCACACAGCACGGTCAATTTGTACAGAGGAGCTGAGTGATGGCGGCAGTCGGTGTCAATTTTCTTGTGGACCCCCTCCCCTATTGTATCAACCACCTCTATTTTCTTGTGGCTCCCCTTTCCCTCTCTGAGCAGGCCCATAGAAAATTAGAGGTGAAATAGTGGGGGAGGGGGCCCACAGAATATTGGGTGACACAGTAGGGGAGGGGGCCCACAGGAAAATAGGTGAAATAGTGGGGGAGGGGCCCACAGGAAAACAGAGGTAAAACAGTGGGGGGGGGGCCCACAGGAAAATAGAGGTGAAACAGTGGGAGATGGGGGCCAACAGGATATTGGGTGACACAGTGGTGAAGGGGGTTCTCAGGTAATTAACACCTTTATGACATCAGCCTTACATGTATGGAGTGTGTTAAATGCCACTGTCAATCTCTGACAGCAGTATATAACACATGCCAACATGTGTGCGCATCATTCTCTCACCCATTGGCGCTCATGATGTGATCGTGGTTCACCGATGGGTTGTGATGACAGCCAGGGGTATTCTTCCTGTGGCTGGGCTTTAAAGGAGACTCTGATTTCTACTATATGCAGTGATGCTGTGGCGGCACTGTATATAATAGCACATGCGATCGGATGATCGCATTTTCATGTCATCTAAAGGGGTTAACTGTACCATTGAAAGGTAATAAAAAATTTAAAAAAATTCTTAAAAGTTCAAATCACCCCTTTTTATCCCATTGAAAATAAATATATTTTAACCCCTTTACCCCCAAGGGTTGTTTGCACGTCAATGACCAGGCCAATTTTTACAATTCTGACCACTGTCCCTTTATGAGGTTATAACTCCGAAATGCTTCAACGGATCCTGGTGATTCTGACATTGTTTTCTCGTGACATATTGTACTTCATGATAGTGGTAAAATTTCTTTGATAGTACCTGCGTTTATTTGTGAAAAAAACGGAAATTTGGCGAAAATTTTGAAAATTTTGCAATTTTCAAATTTTGAATTTTTATGCAATTAAATCACAGAGATATGTCACACAAAATACTTAATAAGTAACATTTCCCACATGTCTCCTTTACATCAGCATAATTTTGGAACCAATTTTTTTTTTTGTTAGGGAGTTATAAGGGTTAAAAGTTGACCAGCAATTTCTCATTATTACAACACCATTTTTTTTTAGGGACCACGTCTCATTTGAAGTCATTTTGAGGGGTCTATATGATAGAAAATGCCCAAGTGTGACACCATTCTAAAAACTGCACCCCTCAAGGTGCTCAAAACCACATTCAAGAAGTTTATTAACCCTTCAGGTGTTTAATAGGAATTTTTGGAATGTTTAAATAAAAATGAACATTTAACTTTTTTACACAAAAAATTTACTTCAGCTCCAATTTGTTTTATTTTACCAAGGGTAACAGGAGAAAATGGACCCCAACAGTTGTTGTCCAATTTGTCCTGAGTACGCTGATACCCCATATGTGGCAGTAAACCACTGTTTGGGCGCATGGGAGAGCTCGGAAGGGAAGGAGCGCCGTTTGACTTTTCAATGCAAAATTGACAGGAATTAAGATGGGACGCCATGTTGCGTTTGGAGAGCCACTGATGTGCCTAAACATTTTAACCCCCCACAAGTGACACCATTTTGGAAAGTAGACCCCCTAAGGAACTTATCTAGAGGTGTGGTGAGCACTTTGACCCACCAAGTGCTTCACAGAAGTTTATAATGCAGAACCGTAAAAATAAAAAATCATATTTTTTCACAAAAATTATATTTTTGCCCCCAATTTTTTATTTTTCCAAGGGTAAGAGAAGAAATTGGACCTCAAAAGTTGTTGTCCAATTTGTCCTGAGTACGCTGATACCCCATATGTGGCAGTAAACCACTGTTTGGGCGCATGGGAGAGCTCGGAAGGGAAGGAGCGCCGTTTGACTTTTCAATGCAAAATTGACAGGAATTGAGATGGGACGCCATGTTGCGTTTGGAGAGCCACTGATGTGCCTAAACATTGAAACCCCCCACAAGTGACACCATTTTGGAAAGTAGACCCCCTAAGGAACTTATCTGGATGTGTGGTGAGCACTTTGACCCACCAAGGGCTTCACAGAAGTTTATAATGCAGAGCCATAAAAATAAAACAAAATTTTTTTCCCACAAAAATTATTTTTTAGCCCCCAGTTTTGTATTTTCTCTAGGGTAACAGGAGAAATTGGACCCCAAAAGTTGTTGTCCAATTTGTCCTGAGTACGCTGATACCCCATATGTGGGGAGGAACCACCGTTTGGGCGCATGGGAGGGCTCGGAAGGGAAGGAGCGCCATTTGGAATGCAGACTTAGATGGAATGGTCTGCAGGCGTCACATTGCGTTTGCAGAGCCCCTAATGTACCTAAACAGTAGAAACCCCCCACAAGTGACACCATTTTGGAAAGTAGACCCCCTAAGGAACTCATCTTGATGTGTTGTGAGAGCTTTGAACCCCCAAGTATTTCACTACAGTTTATAACGCAGAGCCGTGCAAATAAAAAATATTTTTTTTTCACAAAAATTATATTTTAGCCCCCAGTTTTGTATTTTTCCAAGGTTAGCAGGAGAAATTGGACCCTAAATGTTGTTGTCCAATTTGTCCTGAGTACGCTGATACCGATATGTGGGGGGGAACCACCGTTTGGGCGCATGGGAGGGCTCGGAAGGGAAGGAACATCATTTGGAATGCAGACTTAGATGGATTGGTCTGCAGGCGTCACATTGCGTTTGCAGAGCCCCTAATGTACCTAAACAGTAGAAACCCCCCACAAGTGACCCCATATTGGAAACTAGACCCCTCAATGAACTTATCTAGATGTGTTGTGAGAACTTTGAACCCCCAAGTGTTTCACTACAGTTTATAACGCAGAGCCGTGAAAATAAAAAATCTTTTTGTTTTCCCACAAAAATTATTTTTTAGCCCCCAGTTTTGTATTTTCCCAAGGGTAACAGGAGAAATTGGTCCACAAAAGTTGTTGTCCAATTTGTCCTGAGTACGCTGATACCCCATATGTGAGGGTAAACCCCTGTTTGGGCACACAGGAGAGCTCGGAAGGGAAGGAGCACTGTTTTACTTTTTCAACGCAGAATTGGCTGGAATTGAGATCGGACGCCATGTCGTGTTTGGAGAGCCCCTGATGTGCCGAAACAGTGGAAACCCCCCAATTATAACTGAAACCCTAATCTAAACACACCCCTAACCCTAATTCCAACGGTAACCCTAACCACACCTCTAACCCTGACACACCCCTAACCCTAATCCCAACCCTATTCCCAACTGTAAATGTAATCTAAACCCTAACCCTAACTTTAGCCCCAACCCTAACTGTAGCCCCAACCCTAACCCTAACCCTAGCCCTAACCCTAGCCCTAACCCTAGCCCTAACCCTAGCCCTAGCCCTAACTCTAGCCCTAACCCTAGCCCTAACCCTAGCCCTAACCCTAACCCTAGCCCTAACCCTAGCCCTAACCCTAGCCCTAACCCTAACCCTAGCCCTAGCCCTAACCCTAACCCTAACCCTAGCCCTAACCCTAGCCCTAGCCCTAACCCTAGCCCTAACCCTAGCCCTAATGGGAAAATGGAAATAAATACATTTTTTTTTATTTTTCCCTAACTAAGGGGGTGATGAAGGGGGGTTTGATTTACTTTTATAGCAAGTTTTTTAGCGGATTTTTATGATTGGCAGCCGTCACACACTGAAAGACCCTTTTTATTGCAAAAAATATTTTTTGCAATACCACATTTTGAGAGCTATAATTTTTCCATATTTTGGTCCACAGAGTCATGTGAAGTCTTGTTTTTTGCGGAACGAGTTGACGTTTTTATTGAAAACATTTTCGGGCACGTGACATTTTTTGATCGCTTTTTATTCCGATTTTTGTGAGGAAGAATGACCAAAAACCAGCTATTCATGAATTTCTATTGGGGGAGGCGTTTATACCGTTCCGCGTTTGGTAAAATTGATAAATCAGTTTTATTCTTCGGGTCAGTACGATTACAGCGACACCTCATTTATATCATTTTTTTATGGTTTGGCGCTTTTATACAATAAAAACTATTTTACAGAAAAAATAATTATTTTTGCATCGCTTTATTCTCAGGACTATAACTAATATTTTTTTGCTGATGATGCTGTATGGCGGCTCGTTTTTTGAGGGACAATATGACGCTTTCAGCGGTACCATGGTTATTTATATCTGTCCTTTTGATCGCGTGTTATTCCACTTTTTGTTCGGCGGTATGATAATAAAGCGTTGTTTTTTGCCTCGTTTTTTTTTTTTTCTTACGGTGTTTACTGAAGGGGTTAACTAGTGGGAGAGTTTTATAGGTCGGGTCGTTACGGACGCGGCGATACTAAATATGTGTACTTTTATTGGGTTTTTTTTTTATTTAGATGAAGAAATGTATTTATGGGAATAATATTTTTTTTTTTTTTTCATTATTTTGGAATATTTTTTTTTATTTTTTTTACACATTTGGAAAAATTTTTTTTAACTTTTTTACTTTGTCCCAGGGGGGGACATCACAGATCAGTGATCTGACAGTTTGCACAGCACTCTGTCAGATCACTGATCTGACATGCAGCACCTCAGGCTTCACAGTGCCTGCTCTAAGCAGGCTCTGTGAAGCCACCTCCCTCCCTGCAGGACCCGGATCCGCGGCCATCTTGGATCCGGGGCTGGAGGGAGCAGGGAGGGAGGTGAGACCCTCGCAGCAACGCGATCACATCGCGTTGCTCCGGGGGTCTCAGGGAAGCCCGCAGGGAGCCCCCTCCCTGCGCGGTGCTTCCCTGCACCTCCAGCACATCGCGATCATCTTTGATCGCGGTGTGCCAGGGGTTAATGTGCCGGGGGCGGTCCGTGACTGCTCCTGGCACATAGTGCCGGATGTCAGCTGCGATAAGCAGCTGACACCCGGCCGCGATCGGCCGCGCTCTCCCCGTGAGCGCGGCCGATCGGCTATGACGTACTATCCCGTCCAGGGTCAGATAAGCCCAGGGCACCTCGACGGGATAGTACGTCTAAGGTCACAGAGGGGTTAAAAATAATAAAACAACACATATTTGGTATTGCTGGGTTCAGAAAAGTCCAATCTATCAAACTATAAAAACAATTAACCCAATCAGTAAACACCTTAGACAGAAACAACTCAAGAACGCCAAATGTCCTTTTTTTTTCTGTTCACCACAATTCCACAAAAAAAGCTATAACAAGTGATGAAAACCACATCTAGCCCAAAATCGTACTAATAAAAACAATGTCTCGCCCCCAACAAAAAGCTATGATACAGCTTCCCTGTGTGTAATAAAATACGCAGCAGTCGCCGTCTTCTGCCGCTGTGTCGTTGCTTCTGTCTTCTTCATTGCAGAGGAATATGGCCACCGGTAAGAATTTTACTACACACACTGGACCTACATTACTGTTCTCGTGTTTAATGTCATATATAGAGGATGTGTCCTCTGTGGTACAGTATATAGAGGATCTGTCAGCTCTCCCGTGTGGTGTAGTATATAGAGGATCTGTCAGCTCTCCTGTGTGGTGCAGTATATAGAGGATCTATCAGCTCTCCTGTGTGGTGTAGTATATAGAGGATCTGTCAGCTCTCCTGTGTGGTGTAGTATATAGAGGATCTGTCAGCTCTCCCATGTGGTGTAGTATATAGAGGATCTATCAGCTCTCCTGTGTGGTGTAGTATATAGAGGATCTGTCAGCTCTCCCGTGTGGTGTAGTATATAGAGGATCTGTCAGCTCTCCTGTGTGGTGTAGTATATAGAGGATCTGTCAGCTCTCCTGTGTGTGCAGTATATAGAGGATCTATCAGCTCTCCTGTGTGGTATAGTATATAGAGGATCTGTCAGCTCTCCTGTGTGGTGTAGTATATAGAGGATCTGTCAGCTCTCCTGTGTGGTGCAGTATATAGAGGATCTGTCAGCTCTCCTGTGTGGTGCAGTATATATAGGATCTATCAGCTCTCCTGTGTGGTGCGGTATATAGAGGATCTGTCAGCTCTCCTGTGTGGTGTAGTATATAGAGGATCTGTCAGCTCTCCTGTGTGGTGTGGTATATAGAGGATCTGTCAGTTCTCCTGTGTGGTATATTATATAGAAGATCTGTCAGCTCTCCTGTGTGGTGTAGTATATAGAGGATCTGTCAGCTCTCCTGTGTGGTGTAGTATATAGAGGATCTATCAGCTCTCCTGTGTGGTATAGTATATAGAGGATCTGTCAGCTCTCCTGTGTGGTATAGTATTTAGAGGATCTGTCAGCTCTCCTTTGTGGTGTAGTATATAGAGGATCTGTCAGCTCTCCCGTGTGGTGCAGTATATAGAGGATCTGTCGGCTCTCCCGTGTGGTGTAGTATATAGAGGATCTGTCGGCTCTCCCGTGTGGTGTAGTATATAGAGGATCTGTCAGCTCTCCCGTGTGGTGTAGTATATAGAGGATCTGTCAGCTCTCCTGTGTGGTATAGTATATAGAAGATCTGTCAGCTCTCCTGTGTGGTATAGTATATAGAGGATCTGTCAGCTCTCCTGTGCGGTGTAGTATATAGAGGATTTGTCAGCTCTCCCGTGTGGTGTAGTATATAGAGGATCTGTCAGCTCTCCTGTGTGGTGTAGTATATAGAGGATCTGTCAGCTCTCCTGTGTGGTGTAGTATATAGAGGATCTGTCAGATCTCCTGTGTTGTGTAGTATATAGAGGATCTGTCAGCTCTCCCGTGTGGTGTAGTATATAGAGGATCTGTCAGCTCTCCTGTGTGGTGTAGTATATAGAGGATCTGTCAGCTCTCCTGTGTGGTGTAGTATATAGAGGATCTGTCAGCTCTCCCGTGTGGTGTAGTATATAGAGGATCTGTCAGCTCTCCTGTGTGGTGTAGTATATAGAGGATCTGTCAGCTCTCCTGTGTGGTGTATTATATAGGGGGATCTGTCAGCTCTCCTGTGTGGTGTAGTATATAGAGGATGTCAGCTCTCCTGTGTGGTGCAGTATATAGAGGATCTGTCAGCTCTCCTGTGTGGTGTAGTATATAGAGGATCTGTCAGCTCTCCTGTGTGGTGTATTATATAGGGGGATCTGTCAGCTCTCCTGTGTGGTGTAGTGTATAGAGGATCTGTCAGCTCTCCCGTGTGGTGTAGTATATAGAGGATCTGTCAGCTCTCCTGTGTGGTGTATTATATAGGGGGATCTGTCAGCTCTCCTGTGTGGTGTAGTATATAGAGGATCTGTCAGCTCTCCTGTGTGGTGTAGTATATAGAGGATCTGTCAGCTCTCCTGTGTGGTGTAGTATATAGAGGATCTGTCAGCTCTCCTGTGTAGTGTAGTATATAGAGGATCTGTCAGCTCTCCTGTGTGGTGTAGTATATAGAGGATCTGTCAGCTCTCCTGTGTAGTGTAGTATATAGAGGATCTGTCAGCTCTTCTGTGTGGTGTAGTATATAGAGGATCTGTCAGCTCTCCCGTGTGGTGTAGTATATAGAGGATCTGTCAGCTCTCCTGTGTGGTGTATTATATAGGGGGATCTGTCAGCTCTCCTGTGTGGTGTAGTATATAGAGGATGTCAGCTCTCCTGTGTGGTGCAGTATATAGAGGATCTGTCAGCTCTCCTGTGTGGTGTAGTATATAGAGGATCTGTCAGCTCTCCTGTGTGGTGTAGTATATAGAGGATCTGTCAGCTCTCCTGTGTGGTGTAGTATATAGAGGATCTGTCAGTTCTCCCGTGTGGTGCAGTATATAGAGGATCTGTCAGCTCTCCTGTGTGGTGTATTATATAGGGGGATCTGTCAGCTCTCCTGTGTGGTGTAATGTATAGAGGATCTGTCAGCTCTCCCGTGTGGTGTAGTATATAGAGGATCTGTCAGCTCTCCTGTGTGGTGTATTATATAGGGGGATCTGTCAGCTCTCCTGTGTGGTGTAGTATATAGAGGATCTGTCAGCTCTCCTGTGTGGTGTAGTATATAGAGGATCTGTCAGCTCTCCCGTGTGGTGTAGTATATAGAGGATCTGTCAGCTCTCCTGTGTGGTGTAGTATATAGAGGATCTGTCAGCTCTCCTGTGTGGTGTAGTATATAGAGGATCTGTCAGCTCTCCTGTGTGGTGTGGTATATAGGATCTATCTTGTGTGGTGTTTTTAAACTGCATGGTGGGCCCCAAGAATGATTTTTCTCTGGTGGGCCCAAGGTACTCTAGTCCGACACTGATTGCAATATACTAAGAGGAAAACAATTGTAATGGGAATGGGAATGCTTCTTTAAGTCCACATATTCCTAGTTCCCTTGCTCTGGGTTGGACAAAACTTGTACTGGAGTTTATGCTTTTCTCACAAATAAAATGCTGTAGACCAGGGCAAACATGTGCATAGGAGCCATAAAAGAGACACACAGTGATTCAAAGAGTGTGAGTTGTGCTGTAAGATTCTGACCGGAAGATAAAAAAATAGCGTAACCATGGAGATGGAGGTATAGCAACCATGTCCCAGCTGGGGAACTCAAGCTCCCTTATAGTGCTGACCACATTTCATACACATGGTTCAGCAGAATCTGCCAGAGACAAAAGGTCGACTATTTAGTTGCTAAAAACTCTTTTGCTGTATTTTACAGCATATAATAATGGAAAGTTAAGGGTTTTCGTCTTTTCAGAGCCCTACGGAGTCTAGTTAAAACTACATCAATCTTTGAAGCTGACTTAAATCTGTATTTTTTTAAACATTTATAGTACATAGTTTGTAAGGTTATTGTGTCATTTTTCCTATTCCTTAGCAGCTCAGTTACATTGACTTGCCCAGTGTGCCTTCGTAACCATGTAGCATGTAACATCACAGCGCAAAAGAAATCAAAACGTAACGTAGGACAAAATGGCTTCTGGCTACTGAAAATTGAAATGCCACAAAAATGTATAATTATTTCGGCACGCCAGTGAGTGCCTTAGACAAAACTCTGCATTTTTACCACTTGTCAAGAGTTAGTCAGTGCAGAAGCAATGCAGCCATAACACATATGGCTCTAAATCTGTTCCCATACCCATTTTTTCAGGGCCCTGTCTGTCCCCTATTACTGCCCCTGAGTCTCAATGATTTTATTCTACAAGGCCTTTGCTTCTCTCATGTTCTAGTCCCTGCAGTGCTGTGTGAGGCGGTAGCCAGGGAAGGTGCTCGTTTGTTTTTATGCCCCGGCGCGTTACATGAAAGTGTGGGTCCTGGCTGGTTGGGTAGATTTGTGCTGTGAAGGCATTATGCCCATGCAGGCTGCGTGTAGCTGGTTGTGTAGGCTGACCGGGACCATGCATTTTACAGTTCAATGAGAGGGACTTCCGTACCTCTTTACGGAATGATAACTTGGTAAAGGTTATATACAAGGGATAGTGGGTACAATGTCTTATGGACGTTTCCTTTACAGTATAAAGCATTTTTCACTTTCAATATCCTTCCTCTGTAGTTTACCCCAGGGCTGGTGATGCACACTGTTTTTCTCTAATCCGCCACAACCCAGCTTTAACGCTACTGTCCTGATCAGCAAGTCTCCTTACTTGTTCTTCACTTCCGCATCCTATTTCTTCCACTACTGGCACCCTGGAACCATTGCTCTTGGGACCCCACTAGTTCGTCGTACTCAGTCCTGCTTAGCTCCATTACCTTCTGCGTTACAAGCTTTTTAGTTATTGACTCTGCATCCTATCCAAGGACAGTTCTCCGGAAGGCCAATCTGTCTCTTCAGTCACTTCTCTTCAGGATCACACTATCCCTCGATCTTAGTCTTCTCTCACTTAGGATCACACATTCATGCAGCTCTGCACACTTTACATTGCAGACCCTATTTATCTAACTAACAGGAACTCAGTCACTTTCCCTAAAACTAACCCCTCCCATTGTTGGCTAGTCCCAACATTAACTCTATTCAAACATACCCCATCATCACTACCTATACTACGATCAACTATCTACATCTTACACTACCTATCCTATACTGTACATGTCTAACATCACACAGGAAAATATTACATTTCACATGGCACATTACATCACAATATATACAAAGACGGAAGATATTACACTACACAATACACATAATGCAATTGGTGTCTTCAGTTGTAGGAACGCAACAGCACAGTCCACCATCCTCACACCTGTAATTTGCAATCTCACAGCACACACTTTAGATCTTATGCTCTAACACTTATACGGTAGCCCTACACTTGAACCCTGTTTCTATCCAGGCTATTCCTTGCACCATTTACTTCACACAGTCTAGTATCCAGTAATACAAGGCTAAACATCTAGGCCCTGGCCACGTCAATAACAGTTCACAGGCATTCTCCCAGAACAGGAACAAACTTCAGCTTCCCCGTCAGACTTGGCCTCAGCACCTTCAGATATCACTGGTTTGCAATTGAGTTGACATTTTCCACAGCCCCAGCAGATTCTACATGCTAATCATTTGAACTGACGATATAGTTCAGCTATTACTTGTTAGGCAACAATGCACATGGAAAAGTTAAAATCCCATTTCATACACAGCACATCTCTGTCATCTTCAGGCCACTGCCGGTCAATTGCTTGTTCGCCATCCATTCTTGTTTGCAAAGCAACCAAATTGCCTTTTGCTCTTAAGTCTGCTTACTTTCCAACTAGTGACCCATCATCACAACGTCTTACAGACCCCTCCATCACTACTCACAAGTTATGGCCACTGGTCTTATCAATGCGGAATTATAATACTAGACAGCCCCATGAATGGTTGTTTCATCAGTATTTTGCAACTGTGCTGTCTTCACCTTTATCATGGGGGCCTGTTGTTGGTAAAAATGGCTGCCTTCTTTCTGTGATTTGTTTAATGTTATGTCCTTTTCAGTGAGTTGTTCCACATTAGCAAGCTTCCAATCATCTTCTGCATTGTTGTGGAGGACCAGGTTACTCCTTCAGGTGATCAAGGTCTGGTCCTTTCACTACTCAGGAGTGAGGACAAGTACACTCTGGTCTAGCACTTAACTCAGTAAACCACACACTCACAGAATGCCGACAAACCTCCTCCTCATATTAAGCTCTAAGGAGCCATTGTGTTATAGTACTAATTCCTGATTATCCAGTGACTTAGGGATTGCCAGTAGCGGTTTAGTGGATACCTCCAATTTTGAAGTCATGATATGGTTATGGCAAAATAAATAATGGAGGTAATGAAATTCTGTCAATTGTCTCTAGCTGGTTGTAATGTATGCATATATTAGTACTTAGTAACTAGTAGGCTACCTTCACCTAATCTTTCAAGTCAATGAGCAAATCAGCATCAGTAGTGCACTTTTCTTGACATACAGTTATATGAAAAAGTTTGGGCACCCCTATTAATCTTAAGCTTAATGTTTTATAAAAATTGTTTTTTTTGCAACAGCTATTTCAGTTTCATATATCTAATAACTGTTGGACACAGTAATGTTTCTGCCTTGAAATGAGGTTTATTGTACTAACAGAAAATGTGCAATCTGCATTCAAACAAAATTTGACAGGTGCATAAGTATGGCCCCCCACCAGAAAAGTGACATTAATATTTAGTAGATCCTCCTTTTACAAAAATAACAGCCTCTAGTCACTTCCTGTAGCTTTTAATGAGTTCCTGGATCCTGGATGAAGGTATTTTTGACCATTCCTCTTTACAAAACAATTCCAGTTCAGTTAAGTTTGATGGTCGCCGAGCATGGGCAGCCCTCTTCAAATGATCCCACAGATGTTCAATGATATTCAGGTCTGGGGACTGGGATGGCCATTCCAGAACAGTGTAATTGTTCCTCTGCATGAATGCCTGAGTAGATTTGGAGCGGTGTTTTGGATCATTGTCTTGCTGAAAGATCCATCCCCTGCGTAACTTCAACTTTGTCACTGATTCATGAACATTATTGACAAGAATCTGCTGATACTGAGAGGAATCCATGCGTCCCTCAACTTTAACAAGATTCCCGGTGCCGGCATTGGCCACACAGCCCCAAAGCATGATGGAACCTCCACCAAATTTTACTGTGGGTAGCAAGTGTTTGTCTTGGAATGCTGTGTTTTTGGGCCGCCATGCATAACGCCTTTTTGTATGACCAAACAACTCAATCTTGGTTTCATCAGTCCACAGGACCTTCTTCCTTATAAGAAATTGGCTTCTCCAAATGTGCTTTTGCATACCTCAGCCAACTCTGTTTGTGGCGGGTTTGCAGAAACGGCTTCTTTCGCATCACTCTCCCATACAGTTTCTCCTTGTGCAAAGTGTGTTGTATAGTTGACCGATGCACAGTGACACCATCTGCAGCAAGTTGATGCTGCAGCTCTCTGGAGGTGGTCTGAGGATTGTCCTTGACTGATCTCACCATTCTTCTTCTCTGCCTTTCTGATGTTTTTCTTTGCCTGCCACTTCTGGCCTTAGCAAGAACTGTACCTGTGTTCTTCCATTTCCTTACTATGTTCCTCACAGTGGAAATTGACAGGTTAAATCTCTGAGACAGCTTTTTGTATCCTTCCTCTGTTGAATAATCTTTGTTTTCAGATCATTAGACAGTTGTTTTGAGGAGCCCATGATACCACTCTTCAGAGGAGATTCAAACAGGAGAACAACTTGCAAGTGGCCACTTTAAGTAGCTTTTCTCATGATTGCATACACCTGGCTATGAAGTTCAAAGCTCAATGAGGTTAGAAAACCAAAAAAAGTGCTTTACTAAGTCAATAAAAAGTAGGTAGGAGTATTTAAAACAAGAAAATAAGGGTGCCCATACTTATGCACCTGTCAAATTTAGTTTGAATGCAGATTGCACATTTTCTGTTAGTACAATAAACCTCATTTCAAGGCAGAAACATTACTGTGTCCAACAGTTATTAGATATATGAAACTGAAATAGCTGTTGCAAGAAAAAACAATTTTTAGAAAACATTAAGCTTAAGATTAAGATGGGTGCCCAAACTTTTTCATATAGCTGTATATTGTTAGAGGGCTACTGTGCCTCATATGCCTCACTAGCACACGTTTGGATATATAGATGTATATAACATCTGCTTGTTAGCAATAGTTTTTGGAGATAGTAAAGAAGGTGTAAAGAATTGTTCAATACACTAATTTTGAAATTATAGATGGACCATAAAATACCTCTCCCCTATGGCACGTTTTACTAAAACTGACTAAGCTATAATTCCAAATCCTTGAAATGTCTAAATAAAATGTTAGGTTCCCAGCTCATATATTGAAATTGGTTTTCATTGTTTTGTTTTTTTATTACGCAGCAATATTATGAAGTGCCTATTGCTATGAAGTCAGTGTTTGATATAGTTGATACATTCCAATCCAGAATTAAAGAGATGGAGAAGCAGAAAAGAGATGGGATTACATGCAAAAGGGAAGACAAGACAAGATCACTTGAAAGTTTTCTCTCAAGGTAAGCTTCTCCAAAAATATTTAGTGAAGCAAATTTCTAATAGGAAGTCTTCAAATTTGAGTTAAAAACCTCTATTAACCTGCAGATATTGGGATAGTCTGTTGATTAATAGCGTTCTCAAGCTGCATGGTGCACACAGTGAGAACACCGCTGCAGCGAGGAGATTCACTTTATTCCTTCCGGCAGCCTTAGGCTTTCAGCAATAAATGCGCGTCTGACAATTTATTTCCTCCTGGCAGAGGGGCTCACATTGCAAGTGCCATGCAGCTTCTGAACACTGTTAACCCCATATCTGCAGGATAATAGATTTGTTTTTTGCATGACTGGTCCCTTTAACCCCTTAATGACCTATGACGTGTATATCCGTCATTGGTCACCTCCCTCTCTTTGGTGCGGGCTCCAGCACTGAGCCCGCACCTTTTCCTGCACATGAAAGCTGATCTGATCAGCTGTCAAGCGCCCCTAACAGCCGCGGCGGGAATCGCGATCCACCCGCTGTTGTTATCTAGCTAAATGCCACTGTAAATCTCTGACAGAGGCATTTAACTCACACAAACCAGATGCGCGACTTAGTTCCGCCCAAAAGTTCAAATCACCCCACTTTTGTCCCATTCAAAATAAAACAATTAAAAAAAATTAAAATTACACAAATTTGGTATCGCTGCGTTTAGAAACACCTGATCAATCGAGATATAAAAAGAATTAATCCGATTGGTTAATGGCATAGCAAGAAAAAAAATTAAAATGCCAGAATTACCTTTTTTGGTCTCTGCGACATTGCAATAAAATGCAATAATGGGCGATCAAAACATCATATCTATCCAAAAATTGTATCAATACAGACGTCAGCTTGGCACGCAAAGAATAAGCACTCACCCAGCCCCAGATCCTGAAAAATGAAGAATATCACTTTTTTTTTTTTTTACAAACTTTGGATTTTTTTTCACCACTTAGATAAAAAAGAACTTATACATGTTTGGTATCTACGACATTGTAATGACCTGGGAAATCATAATTGCAGGTCAGTTTTAGCATATAGCGAACATGCCAAAAAAAAAATAAAAGAAACAATTGTGGAATTGCACTTTTTTTGCAATTTTACCGCACTTAGAATTTGTCTCCAGTTTTCCAATACAAGATGTGGTAAAATGGTGTAATTCAAAAGTAAAACTCGTCCCTCAAAAAACAAGCCCTCACATTATTATATTGAAAGAAAAATAAAAAAGTTATGGCTCTGGGAAAAAAGGGGAGCAAAAACGGAAACACAAAAATGGAAATACCCCTTGTGACATAGCGATCACTTTGCGGGTTGGCTACGATAAAATATACAGCAACAGTGTCTTCCTTTGAACGAGTCCATTTCTGGTTTATTATACAAGCATAAACCACTATATGCCATGTTATCCTCACATAACCAACAGTCAGTCCATTCTCTTCAGCAGATACATCTCTACGCTTTACAGAAACGTATCTGCCATATTAGTCAATTTTCAACTGTGGTTGTATCCGCACAGATCAATAACTGACACTAATCAATGCACACAATTCCCCATGCTCTGGATTACCTGTTTAACAGTTTTCAGGCTTCACAAACTGGCTTCATATGGGTCCTGACCCTGGTCCAGACCCTTAGTAGCTTCCTTGACTTTCAGGAGCCCCAGCCAGCTCCAGATTCCCACATGGCCTTTTCCTCTCCCTCCTGTGTTGTGCAACCAGGAAGCATATAGGACTTTTTTGACATCACACCCCCTGGAACACACCCCCTGGAAGGTATGTGGTTAACAAGTCCCGCCCATCACTTTCTGGTTAACCCTTAAATCCAGCCCTTTTCAAATATACAGGTTTGTGGGACAACAAGATCCAGCCACCTGTCCTGGATTCACATCACAGCATATTTCTGTTTCTGCAATACATACCTGTCTCTCAATACACTAGTTGGTACATAACACCCTGTTCGTTAAGGGGTTCAAAAAATGTTCCTTATGGAAGACATTTCAGCTAAACTAAAATGATGTGAAACATTTGTTTATCTCAAGACAACTTTTTCTCTATCTATAAAATTTTAAAATATATTGTAATATCTACAACCCCTGGCAAAAATTATGGAATCACAGGCCTTGGAGGATGTTCAGTCAGTTGTTTAACCCCTAATCCCATTGGAAGTACTATTCCGTCAAGGTGACCTGGGACTTAATTCCCAGTGATGGGATAGTACGTCCAGTGCGATCAGCAGCGCTCACGAGGGTTACGCAGCCGATCGCGGGCCGGGTGTCAGCTGACTATCGCAGCTGACATCCGGCACTATGTGCCAGGAGTGGTCATGAACCGCCCCCGGCACTTTAACCTCCGAAACACTGCGATCAAACATGATTGCAGTGTTCTGGCGGTGTAGGGGCTCCCTGCGTGCTTCCCTGAGACCCTCAGAGCAACGCGATGTGATCGCGTTGCTCCGAGGGTCTCTTACCTCCTCCTCCTCCCTGCAGGCCGGGATCCAAAATGGCCGCAGGGCTGCATCCGGGTCCTGCAGGGAGGTAGCTTACCTGCACCTGCTCAGAACAGGTGTCGGGACGCCTCCCTGCTGTGCCTCTGTGATCGCTGATCTGACACAGTTCCCAGCAAAGTGTCAGATCAGCGATCTGTCAATATAATGTGTTTTTTTTTCACGGCTTTGCGTCATAAATTGTAGTGAAACACTTGGGGGTTCAAATCTCTCACAACACATCTACATAAGTTCCTTAGGGGGTCTACTTTCCAAAATGGTGTCACTTGTGGGGAGTTTCAATGTTTAGGCACATCAGGGGCTCTCCAAATGCAACATGGCATCCCATCTTAATTCCAGCCAATTTTGCATTGAAAAGTCAAACGGCGCTCCTTCCATACCGAGCTCTGCCATGCACCTAAACAGTGGTTTACCCCCACATATGGGGTATCAGCGTACTCAGGACAAACTGCACAACAACTTTTGGGGTACAATTTCTTCTGGTACTCTAGGGAAAATAAAAAATTGGGGGCGAAAAGTTCATTTTTGTGAAAAAATATTATATTTTATTTTTTCGGCTCTACATTATAAACTTCTGTGAAGCACTTGGTGGGTCAAAGTGCTCACCACACATCTAGATAAGTTCCTTAGGGGGTCTACTTTCCAAAGTGTCACTTGTGGGGGTTTCAATGTTTAGGCACATTAGTGGCTCTCCAAAAGCAACATGGCGTTCCATCTCAATTCCAGCCAATTTTGCATTGAAAAGTCAAATAGAGCTCCTTCCCTTCCGAGCTCTGCCATGCACCCAATCAGTGATTTACCACCACATATGGGGTATCGGGGTACTCAGGACAAATTGTACAACAACTTTTGGGGTCCATTTCCTCCTGTTACCCTTTGTAAAATAAAACAAATTGGAGCTGAAGTAAATTTTTTGAGAAAAAAATTAAATGTTCATTTTTTTAAACATTCCAAAAATACATGTGAAGCACCAGAAGGGTTAATAAACTTCTTGAATGTGGTTTTGAGCACCTTGAGGGGTGCAGTTTTTAGAATGTTGTCACACTCGGGTATTTTCTATCATATAGACCCCTCAAAATGACTTCAAATGTGATGTGGTCCCTTAAGAAAAATGGTGTTGTAAAAATGAGAAATTGCTGGTCAAATTTTAACCCTTATAGCTCACTAACGAAAAAAAATTTTGGTTCCAAAATTGTGCTCATGTAAAGTAGACATATGGGAAATGTTACTTATTTAGTATTTTGTGTGACATATCTCTGTGATTTAAGGGCATAAAAATTCAAAGTTGGAAAATTGCAAAATGTTCAAAATTTTCGCCAAATTTCCGTTTTTTTAACAAATAAATGCAGGTAATATCAAAGAAATTTTACCACTATCATGAAGTACAATATGTCTCGAGAAAACAATGTCAGAATCACTGGGATTTGTTGAAGCGTTCCAGAGTTAAAACCTCATAAAGGGACAGTGGTCAGAATTGTAAAAATTGGCCCGGTCATTACCGTGCAAACCACCCTCGGGGCTTAAGGGGTTAATTTTGTTTAAAAAAAAAAAAAAAAAAGCAGATCACAGACATGGGACAAAACTAATGTCATTTCAAATGGCAACTTTCTGGCTTTAAGAAACACTAAAAGAAATCAAGAACAAAAAATCTGGTAGTCAGTAATGGTTACTTTTCTAACCAAGCATAAGGGAAAAATTATGGAGTCACTCAATTCTGAGGAAAAAATTATGGAATCATGAAAAACAAACAAGAAAAAAAGCACTCCAAAACATTCACTAGTATTTTCTTGCACCACCTCTGGCTTTTATAACAGCTTGCAGTCTCTGAGGCATGAACTTAATGAGTGTCAAACAGAACTCTTCATCAATCTGGCTCCAGCTTTCTCTGATTGCTGTTGTCAGATCAGCTTTGCTGGTTGGAGCCTTGTCATGGACCATTTTCTTCAACTTTCACCAAAGATTTTCAATTGGATTGAGTTCCGGACTATTTGCATGCCATGACATTGTCTTTTTTCAAGGAATGTTTTCACAGCTTTTGCTCTATGGCAGGATGCATTATGATCTTGAAAAATGCTTTCATCATCCCCAAATATCCTTTCAATTGATGGGATAAGGGGAAAAGAAACAAACGGCCGATCAATAAAGTCCCAAATACAATATGACATATCAACACATTTATTTATAGCAGCAACAGGGGTGTCGGCACAATGACATTAAAAAGAACAATTAAAAAACAGGGACGCCTTCATGGGGTATGGGAATGCAAGAAGGAGGGTGACATCTGAACATATAATATATGACAAATTAGCAAAGAGTCCAAAAAAGACCAGCAGTACACTAGTAAGTTTTCATTTTACAAGGACAAAAAGAAAGATAAAGTGTCAGTACACTCTATCTACTATATAATTGTTTAAGGGTCTGTCCTTCTGTCTGTCACGGTTATTCATTCGCTGATTGGTCTCGCCAGCTGCCTGTCATGGCTGCCATGACCAATCAGAGACGGGCACAGTCCGGAAGAAAATGGCCGCTCCTTACTCCCCGCAGTCAGTGCCTGTCGCCCGCATACTCCCCTCCGGTCACCGCTAACACAGGGTTAATGCCGGCGGTAATGGACCGCGTTATGCCGCTGGTGACGCACTCCGTTACTGCCGCTATTAACCCTGTGTGTCCCCAACTTTTTACTATTGACGCTGCCTATGCGGCATCAATAGTAAAAAATGTAATGTTAAAAATAATAACAAAAAAATAAACCTGCTATACTCACCCTCCGTAGTCCGCTGAGCCGCTCCCGCCGGCCGCCATCTTCCGCTGCAGTTTCTGGTGGCAAAGATGGTATGGCAGAAAGACCTGCCATGACGTCACGGTCATGTGACCGCGACGTTATCACAGGCCCTGCGCTCTGATACCAACCCTGGGACCGCAAGCTGCCGTGGACTACAAGGGGCCTTTGGAAAGGTGAGTATATGTTTATTTTTTATTTTTTCACCTGTGACGAAACTAGCTGGGCAATATACTACGTGACTGGCCAATATACTACGTGGCTCTGTGCTGTATACTACTTAGCTGTGCAATATACTACATGGCTCTGTGCTGTATACTACGTCACTCAGCAATATACTACGTCACTGGGCAATATACTATGTTACTGGCCAATATACTACGTGGCTCTGTGCTGTATACTACGTCGCTGTGCAATATACTACGTGGCTCTGTACTGTATACTAAGTCACTCTGCAATATACTATGTGAAAGGACAATATACTACGTAACTGGGCAATATACTATGTGGCTGTGCAATATACTACGTGGCTGCGCAATATACTACGTGACTGGGCAATATACTATGTGACTGGGCAATATACTACGTGGCTGGGCAATATACTACGTGACTGGGCAATATACTACGTGACTGGGCAATATACTACGTGACTGGGCAATATACTATGTGGCTGGGCAATATACTACGTGACTGGGCAATATACTACGTGGCTGGCAATATACTACGTAACTGGGCAATATACTACGTGACTGGGCATTATACTACCTCGCTGGGCAATATACTACGTTACTGGCCAATATACTACGTGGCTCTGTGCTGTATACTACGTCGTTGTGCGATATACTACATCACTGTGCAATATACTACGTAACTGTGCAATATACTACGTGGCTGGGCAATATACTACATAACTGGGCAATATACTACGTAACTGGGCAATATACTGCGTGGCTGCGCAATATACAACGTGACTGGGCAATAGACTACGTAACTGGCCAATATACTACGTGGCTGTGCAATATACTATGTCGCTAGGCAATATACTACGTAACTGGGCAATATACTACGTGACTGGGCAATATACTATGTGGCTGGGCAATATACTACGTCACTGGGCAATATACTACATCACTGGGCAATATACTACGTGTCTGGTCAATATACTACGTGGCAGGACAATATACTACGTGGCTGGGCAATATACTACGCCATTGGGCAATATACTATGTCACTGGGCAATATACTACGTGTCTGGGCAATATAATACGTGGCTGGACAATATACTACGTGACTGGGCAATATACTACGTGGCTGGGCAATATACTACGTGGTTGGGCAATATACTACGTGGCTGGGCAATATACTACGCCACTGGGCAATATACTACGTCACTGGGCAATATACTACGTGTCTGGTCAATATACTACGTGGCTGGACAATATACTACGTGGCTGGGCAATATACTACGTGGTTGGGCAATATACTACGTGGCTGGGCAATATACTACATGGCTGGGCAATATACTACGTGGGCTGTGCAATATACTACGTGGACATGCATATTCCACCATCTAGTTTTATACATTCATATATCTCAAGGACAAGGTATAACTGTATATATTATAAGGAAAAAAGACTCATCATGTGCCCATGTACGGTGTGTCACCTAAAGTGTTATAAAAAGCTAATTAATGGTGAACTTACATGAGTATAACTCCTTCATCCAAGTGGCATCCACCCTGATGCGCGTTTCGGCTTCCGCCTTCGTCGGAGGGTGGAAACGTCACGGACCAGTGAACTCTTATAGTATGGTTAGCCAATGAAAGATAAGTGGGTGTGTATAGTAAGTGTCCAATCGCAGGGAGAAGTCGTGGAGCGACGCGCGAGCAATTGCCAACACCAGAGAGTAACCCCGGCGACCGCGTCATGTGGCCTATGATGCGGCAATCACGTGATGATGCACGTGACCAGACGCATCGGACACATAGAGACGCGGTCGGCAGGGCAACCCAAAGTACCTCAGCGCATGCGCGCGTACCACTTTCTCCATGGGGGTAAAGTAATAGTTAGAAAGAAGAAATAAATGGGCTGGATAAAGAGTAATTAATATATAGCGATAGGGATTATGGCAGCACACCATACATAGGGCAACAAGGAAAAAGAGGGAAACTACTGAAAAATCGATGAACGATGAAAAATACATACTAAATAAATAAATAAAAAGTAAAAAAATAATAATAGTGAAATAGGTCAAAACGTATACACCTATACTGTGAAAAGGAAAATAATAATAAAGTTTATACTGTGAAAGTATGATATGTGGCATAGGCATATCTACTGTATATACATACAGAGATGCTACATACTATATGCAGTGAGAATTGTGAACATTAAAAATTAAAGTAATACTTGAAATGCACATAATAATAATAATAGAACTGAAAATATATAAGTTTACACACTAATAAAGTCATAAAGTGCCAAAGTGCTTGAAGGCGCTGGTGGATGAAATCCAAGATACTTGATTGTGCAGAAAAGACGTTGCCCAAGGTCAATGCCAAAGTATATCCCTATCTCTAGATCGAAGTTCAAATACTCGAAAAAGGCCCAGAGTTATTTAGTAATTCTGTAATAAAAGGACAGCATATTAGTCATACAAACAAAAACACAAATAGAGCTAAAGCCAACACGGAACAATAAAAAAATATAAAACCATTTCTGCATAGATATTAGGTGGTCAGAGAAAAGGGACGAATGTATTATAGTCATTAAGGCCATGGGGATGGACAGTATTCAGAGCCCATATCCACTTGGTCTCTAGTTGCGCAAGATGACGACTGATATTACCTCCTCTAATATTAGAGGAGTGGCAATTGTATCAATAACCCTAACTTTTAAAAGGGATGCATCACAGTCATGGAATGTTCTAAAGTGTTTTGGTAGAGTTTTTAGTGACAATACGTCCCTCTTTTGCTGCCAAAATCCCAAGAACGTGTTCGCGGATGCGTACTTTTAATTGTCTGGTAGTAAGTCCAATATAGATCTTCGGACAAGGACACACCGCATAATAAATCACAGCTTTTGTTGTGCATGTTATACGTTGGGTAATCCGGAAAGTTTTTTGATTTGTAGAATCAGTGAATGAATCTGCTCTTTCGACGTTGGGGTATGCTACACATCTACCGCAGGAAGAAAACCCCACCTGTGGAGTGTGATTGTCCAGAAAAGTAGATAGGGATATTGGTTGGTAATGACTTCTAATTAGCCTGTCATAAAGATGTTTTGAACGATGGAAAGTAATCTGAGGTTTGTTTGAAAGAAAAAGGGACAGCGTGGGGTCCGCAAGAAGAATTGGCCACGATTTATTTAGGCATGCCCTCATTGCATCAGCTTGTGAGTAGTGTTGAGCATTCCGATACCGCAAGTATCGGGTATCGGCCGATACTTGCGGTATCGGAATTCCGATACCGAGATCCGATACTTTTGTGGTATCGGGTATCGGTATCGGATACATAGAGATGTGTAAAATAAAGAATTAAAATAAAAAATATTGATATATTTACCTCTCCGGCGGCCCCTGAACTCAGCGCGGGTAACCGGCAGGCTTCTTTGTTCAAAATCAGCGCTTTTAGGACCTGAGAATCACGTCCCGGCTTCTGATTGGTCGCGTGCCGCCCATGTGACCGGCACGCGACCAATCACAAGCCGCGACGTCACCGCAAGCTATTAGCGCGCTCTTTTTTGAAAAATGAGCGCGTTAATGACTTTCAAAGACGTAGCGGCTTGTGATTGGTCGCGTAGCCGCGACCAATCACAAGCCGCGACGTCACCGCAAGCTATTAGCGCGCTCATTTTTAAAAATGAGCGCGTTAATGGCTTTCAAAGACGTAGCGGCTTGTGATTGGTCGCGTAGCCGCGACCAATCACAAGCCGCGACGCCACCGCAAGCTATTAACGCGCTCATTTTTAAAAATGAGCGCGTTAATAGCTTGCGGTGACGTCGCGGCTTGTGATTGGTCGCGGCTACGCGACCAATCACAAGCCGCTACGTATTTTTAAAAATGAGCGCGTTAATAGCTTGCGGTGACGTCGCGGCTTGTGATTGGTCGCGGCTACGCGACCAATCACAAGCCGCTACGTATTTGAAAGCCATTAACGCGCTCATTTTTAAAAATGAGCGCGTTAATAGCTTGCGGTGACGTCGCGGCTTGTGATTGGTCGCGTGGCCGCGACCAATCACAAGCCGCTACGTCTTTGAAAGTCATTAACGCGCTCATTTTTCAAAAAAGAGCGCGCTAATAGCTTGCGGTGACGTCGCGGCTTGTGATTGGTCGCGTGCCGGTCACATGGGCGGCCCGCGACCAATCAGAAGCCGGGACGTGTTTCTCAGGTCCTAAAAGCACTGATTTTGAACAAAGAAGCCTGCCGGTTACCCGCGCTGAGTTCAGGGGCCGCCGGAGAGGTAAATATATCAATATTTTTTATTTTAATTCTTTATTTTACACATCCCTATGGATCCCAGGGCCTGAAGGAGAGTTTCCTCTCCTTCAGACCCTGGGAACCATGAGAATACCTTCCGATACTTGATGTCCCATTGACTTGTATTGGTATCGGATATCGGTATCGGCGATATCCGATATTTTTCGGGTATCGGCCGATACTATCCGATACCGATACTTTCAAGTATCGGACGGTATCGCTCAACACTACTTGTGAGTGAAATTTTGTAATGAATCTAACTTGGTTATCATTTGATGTTTTTTTATTTGAGTATAGTAATTCATGTCTCGATGCATGCTTAGCGTGATTGTATGCTTTTTTAACTGATCTATGACTGTATCCCCACTCACATAGGCGGTTTTTTAAGTCTTGAGCTTGTTTTGTAAAGTCTATTTCAGAGGAACAAATACAACGTAGTCGAAGGAACTGGCCAGTTGGAATAGCATTGATCACAGAGGGGGGATGGGCGTCCCTGTTTTTTAATTGTTCTTTTTAATGTCATTGTGCTGACACCCCTGTTGCTGCTATAAATAAATGTGTTGATATGTCATATTGTATTTGGGACTTTATTGATCGGCCGTTTGTTTCTTTTCCCCTTTTGCTAAGTATATTTTCCGATTGTCCCTGAGAATTTACTAGTAGTCTGATCTGCTGGGTCACAATAATATTATTGATCATCTTATTATTTGATAGAATCTATATAGACCCCTCTATAAATCTATATATTCTCCTTGCTAATTTTCCAATTGATGGGATAAGAAAAGTGTCCAAAATATCAACATAAACTTGTGCATTTATTGAAGATGTAATGACAGCCATCTCCCCAGTGCCTTTACCTGACATGCAGCCCCATATCATCAATGACTGTGGAAATTTGCATGTTCTCTTCAGGCAGTCATCTTTATAAATCTCATTGGAACGGCACCAAACAAAAGTTCCAGCATCATCACCTTGCCCAATGCAGATTCGTGATTCATCACTGAATATGACTTTCATCCAGTCATCCACAGTCTACGATTGCTTTTCCTTAGCCCATTGTAACCTTGTTTTTTCCTGTTTGGTGTTAATGATGGCTTTTGTTTAGCTTTTCTGTATGTAAATCCCATTTGCTTTAGGCGGTTTCTTACTGGTCGCTCACAAACGTTGACTCCAGTTTCCACCCATTCGTTCCTCGTTTGTTTTGTTGTGCATTTCCTGTTTTGGAGAAATATTGCTTTAAGTTTCTGGTCTTGATGCTTCGATGTCTTCCTTGGACTGCCAGTATGTTTGCCTTTAACAACCTTCCCATGTTGTTTGTATTTGGTCCAGATTTTAGACACAGCTGACTGTGAACAACCAACATCTTTTGCAACATTGCGTGATAATTTAACCTCTTTTAAGAGTTTGATAATCCTCTCCTTTGTTTCAATTGACATCTTTCATGTTGGAACCATGATTCATGTCAGTCCACTTGGTGCAACAGCTCTCCAAGGTATGATCACTCCTTTTTAGATGCAAACGAGCAGATCTAATTTGATGCAGGTGTTATTTTTGGGTATAAAAATTTACAGGGTGATTACATAATTTTTTCCTCCGAATTGAGTGACTTCATAATTTTTCCCCTATGCTTGGCTAAAAAAAAGTAACCAGTACTGACTTCCACATTTTTTTGTTTTTGATTTCTTTTACTGTTTCTTAAAGCAAGAAAGTTGCCATTTGAAATGACTTTAATTTTGTGCCATGTCTGTGATCTGCTTTTTTTCTACAAAATTAAACAACTGAACGAACATCCGTCAAGGCCGGTGATTCCATAATTTTTGCCAGGGATTGTATTCTGAATAATGTATTGTTTCAAATATAAAGCAATAATTTGTTAGGCATTATTTTCAATCCATATAAAAAAAAATACAATTTACAGCGAGTAGGAATTTGTAATGGTAAACTCGTTTCATGGTTCATATAGATGGCATTATTAGGCAAAAAAAACTGAAGTTCCAGTGGATGATACACAATGGTTGTTTGCAATATATGGAATTGGGAAGTAACAATTTCCGCCATTCTCTTGCATACACCTTTACCCAGTTCCCTGGTTGTCTAGTGGAAAACATTAAAAAGATCCTGGTTGCTTAGTAAAAAAAATTATTTGGAAAAGTATGAAAAAGTCATTTTTGCCATTGTCTAGTAGTAGAGTTTCAATTGTATTTTTTCTAAAAGTCTACTTTGATAATGCCTAGAAGGATACTTAGCAGTTTGTGTTGCGTACATCAGTCAAAAGTCATCATCCTATAAATGGCATATGACATTGAAGAATAATCCTACACATATCCTTTTGCTCAGTCTGTTCTTTTACTTCAAACAGAAGGTTATGCACTTCAGAATACTTTGATTTGTTTTAATCCAACTTCTGTAATTGTACTGACAGGAACATTTTCATGTAAGAACAAACATGTGCCTTCCCTTCAAATACTAGAACTCATATATGTTGTCAATCTGGATGTTTGCCACCCACTAGAAGAAGAAAAGAAACATCTGATTATCATCCATATTTGGAACATCCCTTTAAGTAGGAGGGACAGTTCCAGTTCTGATAGAAGAGGCCTCCAAGAAGTACAGAAACATTATAAATGAGATAAAGCTGGGGCAGGAAGTCATGATTACGACTAATTTCCAAATAAAAAAAAACAACATGAAAGATCTAAGACTGGAGAAATTGGGCCCAGCACTACAAATTATAAAATGAGAATTAGCTCCAGTGTACTAGTACACATTTTATGAGTAAATCTTAAGTCTCTTTATACACTTTTCTAAAAATTCTAAATGCAGTACAATATTTACATTATGTAGTTTTAAATGATATACGCATCTTCACTGCAAGTAGTAACTTTTATTATCACTCATTTAGCTCAAGAGGCTCTTAAAGTAGATCTCCTCCTCACATCAAAATTTTTATCCTCTCAGTATATTGCAATCATCACATTATATACCACTGTGTACTTACTATTGCTCATTTTGCCTTTCTAACCAGCTATTTCTTCGGTTTTCCTTTAGGTTTATGTCATCACATGATTAAAAACTGACTAGCTGAATACTTTTAAGCCTATGTAGAAACAGGAGGTCAATTTTTCTTGTGTGAGTCATCAGGTGGAGGGAGCATCTGGTTCACGAGTTGAAGAGGGGAATGATAAATGCAGGGACAAGAGTCTTCCTGTTTCTACATAGAGAGGAGAAAAAGAGAAGAATTAGCTGGGTAGTAGAGCAAACTGAGCAAATGTAAGTACACAGTTCTATATAGCTGAACTAGAGCGGGTGCAGAGAAGAGCGACCAAGGTTATTAGAGGGCTGGTGGGTCGGCAATACCAAGATAGGTTATTACACTTGGGGCTATTTAGTTTGGAAAAACAAAGACTAGGGGGTGATCTTATTTTAATATATGAGGGGACAGTACAAAGACTGTTATGACCTGGTGGTTAGGAGCACCTGGAATGACCTGATAGTTAAACCTCATACAGGACGAGCTCTGGGATGTGGGAGCTCTGCTGACCGCAAGCCCTAATCCTATCACACACACTAGAAATAGCCGTGGAGCGCTCCTGACCAGACCTAGGCGCCTCGTCACAGCCTAAGAGCTATCTAGCCCTAGAGATAGAAAATAAAGCCTACCTTGCCTCAGAGAAATTCCCCAAAGGTAAAGGAAGCCCCCCACATATATTGACTGTGAGTAAAGATGAAAGTCACAAACGCAGAAATGAAACAGGTTTCAGCAAAGGGAGGCCAGACTTACTAAATAGACAGAGGATAGGAAAGGTAACTTTGTGATCAGCACAAAAACCTACAAAAGACCACGCAGGGTGTGCAAAAAAGACCTCCGCACCGACTCACGGTGCGGAGGGGCCACTCTGGACCCCAGAGCTTCCAGCTAGCAAGACAAAATCATGAAAACCAGCTGGACAAGAAAACAGAGAACAAATAAAGACTATAAGGAACTTAGCTTCTGCAGGAGAAGGCAGGTCACCAGAGAGATCCAGGAGCAAACTGAACTAATGCAAAAACATTGACAGCTGGCATGGAGTAACGATCTGAGAGGAGTTAAATAGAGCAGCCAACCAAAGGATAAACCACGTCACCTGTGTAAGGAACCTCAGAAGCAGCAGCTTCACTCATAGCCACCAGAGGGAGCCCATAGACAGAACTCGCCGAAGTACCATTCACGACCACAGGAGGGAGTTCGACAACAGAATTCACAACAGTACCCCCCCCTTGAGGAGGGGTCACCGAACCCTCACCAGAGCCCCCAGGCCGATCAGGATGAGCCAAATGAAAGGCACGAACAAGATCGGCAGCATGAACATCAGAGGCAAAAACCCAGGAATTATCTTCCTGACCATAACCCTTCCACTTGACCAGGTACTGGAGTTTCCGTCTCGAAACACGAGAATCCAAAATCTTCTCCACCACATACTCCAACTCCCCCTCGACCAACACCGGGGCAGGAGGATCAACGGAGGGAACCATAGGCGCCACGTATCTCCGCAACAACGACCTATGGAACACATTTAACATTTAACTTTACTGTTAGGGCAGTGAGAATCTGGAATTGCTTGCCTGGGGAGGTGGTGATGGCGAACTCAGTCGAGGGGTTCAAGAGAGGCCTGGATGTCTTCCTGGAGCAGAACAATATTGTATCATACAATTATTAGGTTCTGTAGAAGGACGTAGATCTGGGTATTTATTATGATGGAATATAGGCTGAACTGGATGGACAAATGTCTTTTTTCGGCCTTACTAACTATGTTACTATGTTACTATGTTACATTATGGATGGCAAAAGAAGCTGGAATGTCCACACGAAATGACACAGGATTAAGAACTTCAGAAATCTTATATGGCCCAATGAAACGAGGCTTAAACTTAGGAGAGGAAACCTTCATAAGAACGTGACGAGATGACAACCAAACCAAATCCCCAACATGAAGTCGGGAACCAACACAACGCCGGCGGTTAGCGAAACGTTGAGCCTTCTCCAAGAACAATGTCAAATTGTCCACCACATGAGTCCAAATCTGCTGCAACCTGTCCACCACAGCATCCACACCAGGACAGTCCGAAGGCTCAACCTGCCCTGAAGAGAAACGAGGATGGAAACCAGAATTACAGAAAAAAGGAGAAACTAAAGTAGCCGAGCTGGCCCGATTATCAAGGGCGAACTCAGCCAAAGGCAAGAAGGACACCCAATCATCCTGATCAGCAGAAACAAAGCATCTCAGATATGTCTCCAAAGTCTGATTAGATCGTTCGGTTTGGCCATTAGTCTGAGGATGGAAAGCCGAAGAAAAAGACAAATCAATGCCCACCTTAGCGCGAAAGGACCGCCAAAACCTCGAAACAAACTGGGAACCTCTGTCCAAGACGATGTTCTCTGGAATGCCATGCAAACGAACCACATGCTGGAAAAACAATGGCACCAAATCAGAGGAGGAAGGCAATTTAGATAAGGGTACCAAATGGACCATCTTAGAGAAGCGATCACAAACCACCCAAATGACCGACATCTTTTGAGAAACAGGGAGATCAGAAATAAAATCCATGGAAATATGCGTCCAGGGCCTCTTCGGGATCGGCAAGGGCAAAAGCAACCCACTGGCACGAGAACAGCAGGGTTTAGCCCGAGCACAAGTCCCACAGGACTGCACAAAAGAACGCACATCCCGTGACAAAGAAGGCCACCAAGGATCTAGCCACCAAATCTCTGGTACCAAAGATTCCAGGATGACCAGCCAACACTGAACAATGAACCTCAGAGATAACTCTACTAGTCCATCTATCAGGGACAAACAGTTTCTCCGTAGGACAACGGTCAGGTCTATCAGCCTGAAACTTTTGCAGCACACGCCGCAAATCAGGGGAAATGGCAGACAAAATTACCCCTTCTTTAACCCCTTTCTGCCATCAGACGTACTATTCCGTCCATGTGGGGTGGGCTTTACTTCCCAAGGACGGAATAGTACGTCATAGGCGATCGGCCGCGCTCACGGGGGGAGCGCGGCCGATCGCGGCCGGGTGTCAGCTGCTTATCGCAGCTGACACCCGGCACTATGTGCCAGGAGCGGTCATGGACCACCCCCGGCACATTAACCCCCGGCACACCGCGATCAAACATGATCGCGATGTGCCGGCGGTGCAGGGAAGCATCGCGCAGGGAGGGGGCTCCCTGCGGGCTTCCCTGAGACCCCCGCAGCAACGCGATGTGATCGCGTTGCTCCGGGGGTCTCCCGCCTCCTTCCTGCAGCAAGTCCCGGATCCAAAATGGCCGCGGATCCGGGTCCTGCAGGGAGGGAGGTGGCTTACCAAGTGCCTGCTCAGAGCAGGCACTTGGTAACGCTGCACTGCTCTCAGAGTGCTGTGCAAACTGGCAGATCACCGATCTGTATTGTCCCCCCCTGGGACAAAGTAAAAAAGTTTTAAAAAAAATTTACAAATGTGTAAAACAAAAAAAACAAAAAAAATCCTAAATAATGAAAAAATATATATATATATATATTATTCCCATAAATACATTTCTTTATCTAAATAAAAAAAAAACAATAAAAGTACACATATTTAATATCGCCGCGTCCGTAACGACCCGACCTATAAAACTGTCCCACTAGTTAACCCCTTCAGTAAACACCGTAAGAAAAAAAAAAAAAAAACGAGACAAAAAACAACGCTTTATTATCATACCACCGAACAAAAAGTGGAATAACACGCGATCAAAAAGACGGATATAAATATCCATGGTATCGCTGAAAGCGTCATCTTGTCCCGCAAAAAACGAGCCGCAATACAGCATCATCAGCGAAAAAATAAAAAAGTTATAGTCCTGAGAATAAAGCGATGCAAAAATAATTATTTTTTCTATAAAATAGTTTTTATCGTATAAAAGCGCCAAAACATTAAAAAAAATGATATAAATGAGGTATCGCTGTAATCGTACTGACCCGAAGAATAAAACTGCTTTATCAATTTTACCAAACGCGGAACGGTATAAACGCCTTCCCCAAAAGAAATTCATGAATACCTGGTTTTTGGTAATTCTGCCTCACAAAAATCGGAATAAAAAGCGATCAAAAAATGTCATGTGCCCGAAAATGTTACCAATAAAAACGTCAATTCGTCCCGCAAAAAACAAGACCTCACATGACTCTGTGGACTCAAATATGGAAAAATTATAGCTCTCAAAATGTGGTAACGCAAAAAATATTTTTTGCAATAAAAAGCGTCTTTTAGTGTGTGACGGCTGCCAATCATAAAAAACCTGCTATAAAAGTAAATCAAACCCCCCTTCATCACCCCTTTAGTTAGAGAAAAATAAAAAAATTAAAAAAATGTATTTATTTCCATTTTCCCATTAGGGTTAGGGCTAGGGTTAGGGTTAGGGCTAGGGTTAGGGTTAGGGCTAGGGTTAGGGCTAGCGTTAGGGTTAGGGCTAAGGTTAGGGCTAGGGTTAGGGTTAGGGCTAGGGCTAGGGTTAGGGCTAGGGTTAGGGCTAGGGTTAGGGCTAGGGTTATGGTTAGGGCTAGGGTTAGGGCTACAGTTAGGGTTAAGGCTACAGTTAGGGTTGGGGCTAAGGTTAGGGGTAGGGTTTGGATTACATTTGCGGTTGGGAATAGGGTTGGTATTAGGGTTAGGGGTGTGTCTGGGTTAGAGGTGTGATTAGGGTTACCGTTGGGATTAGGGTTAGGGGTGTGTTTGGATTAGGGTTTCAGTTATAATTGGGAGGTTTCCACTGTTTAGACACATCAGGGGCTCTCCAAACGCGACATGGCGTCCGATCTCAATTCCAGCCAATTCTGCATTGAAAAAGTAAAACAGTGCTCCTTCCATTCCCAGCTCTCCCGTGTGTCCAAACAGGAGTTTACCCCAACATATGGGGTATCAGCGTACTCAGGACAAATTGGACAACAACTTTTGGGGTCCAATTTCTCCTGTTACCCTTGGGAAAATACAAAACTGGGGGCTAAAAAATAATTTTTGAGGGAAAAAAAAGATTTTTTATTTTCACGGCTCTGCGTTATAAAGTGTAGTTGAACACTTGGGGGCTCAAAGTTCTCACAACACATCCAGATAAGTTCGTGGGGGGGTCTAGTTTCCAATATGGGGTCACTTGTGGGGGGTTTCTACTGTTTAGGTACATTAGGGGCTCTGCAAATGCAATGTGACGCCTGCAGACCATTCCATCTAAGTCTGCATTCCAAATGGGGCTCCTTCCCTTCCGAGCCCTCCCATGCGCCCAAACGGTGGTTCCCCCCCACATATGGGGCATCAGCGCACTCAGGACAAATTGGACAACAATTTTTGGGGTCCAATTTCTCCTGTTACCCTCGAGAAAATACAAAACTGGGGGCTAAAAAATAATTTTGGGGGGAATTTTTTTTTTTTTTTCACGGCTCTGCGTTAGAAACTGTAGTGAAACACTTGGGAGCTCAAAGTTCTCACAATACATCTAGATAAGTTCCTTGGGGGGTCTAGTTTCCAATATGGGGTCACTTGTGGGGGGTTTCTACTGTTTAGGTACATTAGGGGCTCTGCAAACGCAATGTGATGCCTGCAGACCATTCCATCTAAGTCTGTATTCCAAATGGCGCTCCTTCCCTTCCGAGCCCTCCCATGCGCCCAAACGGTGGTTCCCCCCCACATATGGGGTATCAGCGCACTCAGGACAAATTGCACAACAACTTTTGGGGTCCAATTTCTCCTGTTACCCTCGGGAAAATACATAACTGGGGACTAAAAAATAATTTTTGTGGGAAAAATTTTTTGTTTTATTTTTACGGCTCTGCATTATAAACTTCTGTGAAGCTCTTGGTGGGTCAAAGTGCTCACCACACATCTAGATAAGTTTCTTAGGGGGTCTACTTTCCAAAATGGTGTCACTTGTGGGGGGTTTCAATGTTTAGGCACATCAGTGGCTCTTCAAACGCAACATGGCGTCCCATCTCAATTCCTGTCAATTTTGCATTGAAAGGTCAAACGACGCTCCTTCCCTTCCGAGCTCTCCCATGCGCCCAAACAGTGGTTTACCCCCACATATGGGGTATCAGAGTACTCAGGACAAATTGTGAAACAACTTTTTGGTTCCAATTTCTTCTCTTACCATTGGGAAAATAAAAAATTGGGGGCGAAAAGATAATTTTTGTGAAAAAAAAATGATTTTTTATTTTTACGGTTCTGCATTATAAACTTCTGTGAAGCACTTGGTGGGTCAAAGTGCTCACCACACCTCTAGATAAGTTCCTTAGGGGGTCTACTTTCCAAAATGGTGTCACTTGTGGGGGGTTTCAATGTTTAGGCACATCAGTGGCTCTTCAAACGCAACATGGCGTCCCATCTCAATTCCTGTCAATTTTGCATTGAAAGGTCAAACGACGCTCCTTCCCTTCCGAGCTCTCCCATGCGCCCAAACAGTGGTTTACCCCCACATATGGGGTATCAGAGTACTCAGGACAAATTGTGAAACAACTTTTTGGTTCCAATTTCTTCTCTTACCATTGGGAAAATAAAAAATTGGGGGCGAAAAGATAATTTTTGTGAAAAAAAAATGATTTTTTATTTTTACGGTTCTGCATTATAAACTTCTGTGAAGCACTTGGTGCGTCAAAGTGCTCACCACACCTCTAGATAAGTTCCTTAGGGGGTCTACTTTCCAAAATGGTGTCACTTGTGGGGGGATTTAATGTTTAGGCACATCAGTGGCTCTCCAAACGCAACATGGCGTCCCATCTCAATTCCAGTCAATTTTGCATTGAGAAGTCAAATGGCGCTCCTTCGCTTCCAAGCTCTGTCATGCGCCCAAACAGTGGTTTACCTCCACTTATGGGGTATTGGCGTACTCAGGACAAATTGTACAACAAGGTTTGGGGTCCATTTTCTCCTGTAACCCTTGGTAAAATAAAACAAATTGGAGCTGAAGTAAATTTTTTCTGAAAAAAAGTTAAATGTTAATTTTTATTTAAACATTCCAAAAATTCCTGTGAAACACCTGAAGGGTTAATAAACTTCTTGAATGTGGTTTTGAGAACCTTGAGGGGTGCAGTTTTTAGAATGGTGTCACACTTGGGTATTTTCTATCATATAGACCCCTCAAAATGACTTCAAATGAGATGTGGTCCCTAAAATAAAATGGTGTTGTAAAAACGAGAAATTGCTGGTCAACTTTTAACCCTTATAACTCCCGAACAAATAAAAATTTTGGTTCCAAAATTGTGCTGATGTAAAGTAGACATGTGGGAAATGTTACTTATTAAGTATTTTGTGTGACATATCTCTGTGATTTAATTGCATAAAAATTCAAAGTTGGAAAATTGCAAAATTTTCAAAATTTTCGCCATATTTCCGTTTTTTTCACAAATAAACGCAGGTAATATCAAAGAAATTTTACAACTATCATGAAGTACAAGATGTCATGAGAAAACAATGTCAGAATCACCAGGATCCGTTGAAGCGTTACAGAGTTATAACCTCATAAAGGGGCAGTGGTCAGAATTGTAAAATTGGCCCGGTCCATAACGTGCAAACCACCCTTGGGGGTAAAGGGGTTAAGAATACCCGCCGCCTCTGGAACACCCGGAGAGTCAGGCACAAAACTCCTTGACAGGGCCTGTCTAGGATTCAACCGTTTGGCAGACTCGAGATAAGTCAAATTCTTGTGATCCGTCAAGACCACCACGCGATGTTTAGCTCCTTCAAGCCAATGTCGCCACTCCTCGAATGCCCACTTCATGGCCAACAACTCCCGATTGCCCACATCATAATTGCGCTCAGCAGGCGAGAATTTTCTAGAAAAGAAGGCACAGGGTTTCATCACCGAGCCATCAGAACTTCTTTGCGACAAAACAGCCCCTGCTCCAATTTCAGAAGCATCAACCTCAACCTGAAAAGGGAGCGAAACATCTGGCTGGCACAACACAGGGGCAGAAGCAAAACGACGCTTCAACTCCTGAAAAGCCTCTACAGCCGCAGAGGACCAATTGACCACATCAGCACCTTTCTTGGTCAAATTAGTCAATGGTTTAGCAATACTGGAAAAATTAGCGATGAAGCGACGATAAAAATTAGCAAAGCCCAGGAACTTCTGTAAGCTCTTCACAGATGTCGGCTGAGTCCAATCGTAAATGGCCTGAACTTTAACAGGGTCCATCTAGATAGTAGAAGGGGTAAAAATGAAACCCAAAAATGAAACCTTCTGAACTCCAAAGAGACACTTTGACCCCTTCACAAACAAGGAATTCGCACGAAGGACCTGGAACACCATTCTGACCTGCTTCACGTGAGACTCCCAATCATCCGAAAAGACCAAAATGTCATCCAAATATACAATCATGAATCTATCCAGGTACTCTCGGAAGATGTCATGCATAAAGGACTGAAACACAGATGGAGCATTAGAAAGCCCGATGGGCATAAACAGGTACTCAAAATGGCCCTCGGGCATATTAAATGCCGTTTTCCATTCATCACCCTGTTTAATTCGCACAAGATTATATGCACCACGAAGATCTATCTTGGTGAACCAACTAGCCCCCTTAATCCGAGCAAATAAATCAGACAGCAGCGGCAAAGGATACTGAAATTTGACTGTGATCTTATTAAGAAGGCGGTAATCAATACAAGGTCTCAAAGAACCATCCTTCTTGGCCACAAAAAAGAACCCTGCTCCCAATGGTGACCACGACGGACGAATATGACCCTTCTCCAAGGATTCCTTTATATAACTCCGCATAGCGGCGTGCTCTGGCACAGATAAATTAAACAGACGACCCTTAGGAAACTTACTACCAGGAATCAAATTAATAGCACAGTCGCAATCCCTATGAGGAGGTAGGGCACCAGATTTGGGCTCTTCAAATACATCCCGGTAATCTGATAAAAATTCAGGGACTTCAGAAGGAGTGGAAGGCGAAATTGACAACAATGGAACATCACCATGCACCCCCTGACAACCCCAGCTGGACACAGACATAGATTTCCAATCCAACACTGGATTATGGACCTGTAGCCATGGCAACCCCAAAACGACCACATCATGCAGATTATGCAACACCAAAAAGCGAATGTCCTCCTGATGTGCAGGAGCCATGCACATGGTCAATTGAGTCCAGTACTGAGGCTAATTCTTGGCCAAAGGCGTAGCATCAATTCCTCTCAATGGAATAGGATACTGCAAGGGCTCCAAGAAAAAACCACAGCGCCTGGCAAACTCCAAGTCCATCAAATTCAGGGCAGCGCCTGAATCCACAAATGCCATTACAGAATAGGACGACAGAGAGCAAATCAGAGTAACGGACAAAAGAAATTTAGACTGTACCGTACCAATGGTGGCAGACCTAGCGAACCGCTTAGTGCGCTTAGGACAATCGGAGATAGCATGAGTGGATTCACCACAGTAAAAACACAGCCCATTCCGACGTCTGTGTTCTTGCCGTTCAGCTCTGGTCAAAGTCCTATCACACTGCATAGGCTCAGGCCTATGCTCAGAGAATACCGCCAGATGGTGCACAGCTTTGCGCTCACGCATGCGCCGATCGATCTGAATGGCCAAACACATAGACTCATTCAGACCAGCAGGCGTGGGAAATCCCACCATGACATCCTTAAGGGCTTCAGAAAGACCCTTTCTGAAAATTGCCGCCAGGGCACATTCATTCCACTGAGTAAGCACAGACCACTTTCTAAACTTCTGACAGTACACCTCCGCTTCATCCTGACCCTGACACAAAGCCAGCAAGATTTTCTCTGCCTGATCCACTGAATTTGGTTCATCATAAAGCAATCCAAGCGCCAGAAAAAACGCATCAACATCACGCAATGCAGGATCTCCTGGCGCAAGGGAAAATGCCCAGTCTTGAGGGTCACCACGTAACAAAGAAATAATGATTTTTACCTGTTGAACGGGGTCACCAGAGGAGCGGGGTTTCAAAGCTAGAAACAGTTTACAATTATTTTTGAAATTCAAGAACCTAGATCTATCCCCAGAAAATAAGTCAGGAATAGGAATTCTAGGCTCTAACGTAGGATTCTGAACCACAAAATCTTGAATGTTTTGTACCCTTGCAGTAAGATGATCCACACAAGAGGACAGACCTTGAATGTCCATATCTACACCTGTATCCTGAACCACCCAGAGGTAAAGGGGAAAAGAAAGACAAAACACACTGCAAAGAAAAAAAAATGGTCTCAGAACTTCTCTTATCCCTCTATTGAGATGCATTAGTACTTTTGGCCAGCTGTACTGTTTTGACCTGGTGGTTAGGAGCACCTGGAATGACCTGATAGTTAAACCTCATACAGGACGAGCTCTGGGATGTGGGAGCTCTGCTGACCGCAAGACCTAATCCTATCACACACACTAGAAATAGCCGTGGAGCGCTCCTGACCAGACCTAGGCGCCTCGTCACAGCCTAAGAGCTGTCTAGCCCTAGAGATAGAAAATAAAGCTTACCTTGCCTCAGAGAAATTCCCCAAAGGTAAAGGAAGCCCCCCACATATATTGACTGTGAGTAAAGATGAAAGTCACAAACGCAGAAATGAAACAGGTTTCAGCAAAGGGAGGCCAGACTTACTAAATAGACAGAGGATAGGAAAGGTAACTTTGCGATCAGCACAAAAACCTACAAAAGACCACGCAGAGTGTGCAAAAAAGACCTCCGCACCGACTCACGGTGCGGAGGGGCCACTCTGCATCCCAGAGCTTCCAGCTAGCAAGACAAAATCATGAAAACCAGCTGGACAAGAAAACAGAGAACAAATAAAGACTATAAGGAACTTAGCTTCTGCAGGAGAAGGCAGGTCACCAGAGAGATCCAGGAGCAAACTGAACTAATGCAAAAACATTGACAGCTGGCATGGAGTAACGATCTGAGAGGAGTTAAATAGAGCAGCCAACCAAAGGATAAACCACGTCACCTGTGTAAGGAACCTCAGAAGCAGCAGCTTCACTCATAGCCACCAGAGGGAGCCCATAGACAGAACTCGCCAAAGTACCATTCACGACCACAGGAGGGAGTTCGACAACAGAATTCACAACAAAAGACCTTTCTGATGATCCTTTAATCATAGACCTGAGACAGGGACAAGGGGGCATCCTCTACGTCTGGAGGAAAGAAGGTTTAAGCATAATAACAGACACGGATTCTTTACTGTAAGAGCAGTGAGACTATGGAACTCTCTGCCATATGATGTTGTAATGAGTGATTCATTACTTAAATTTAAGAGGGGACTGGATGCCTTTCTTGAAAAGTATAATGTTAGAGGTTATATATACTAGATTCCTTGATAGGGTGTTGATCCAGGGAACTAGTCTGATTGCCGTATGTGGAGTTGGGAAGCTTACTCTTTGCCACATGGTTTTTTTTGCCTTCCTCTGGATCAACATGTTAGGGCATGTTAGGTTAGGTTATGGGTTGAACTAGATGGACTTAAAGTCTTCCTTCAACCTTAAAGGGAACCTGTCACCCCGAAAATCGCGGGTGAGGTAAGCCCACCGGCATCAGGGGCTTATCTACAGCATTCTGTAATGCTGTAGATAAGCCGCCGATGTTACCTGAAAGAGGAGAAAAAGACGTTATATTATACTCACCCAGGGGCGGTCCCCCTGCTGGTCCAGTCGGATGGGTGTCTCTGGTCCGCTGCGGCGCCTCCCATCTTCATTCCAAGACGTCCTCTTCTGATCTTCAGCCACGGCTCCGGCGCAGGCGTACTTTGTCTGCCCTGTTGAGGGCAGACCAAAGTACTGCAGTGCGCAGGCGCCGGGCCTCTCTGACCTTTCCGGCGCCTGCGCACTGCAGTACTTTGGTCTGCCCTCAACAGGGCAGACAAAGTACGCCTGCGCCGGAGCTGTGGCTGAAGATCAGAAGAGGACGTCTTGGAATGAAGATGGGAGGAGCCGCAGCGGACCAGAGACACCCATCCGACCGGACCAGCAGCGGGACCGCCACTGGGTGAGTATAATCTAACGTCTTTTTCTCCTCTTTCAGGTAACATCGGGGGCTTATCTACAGCATTACAGAATGCTGTAGATAAGCCCCTGATGCCGGTGGGCTTACCTCACCCGCGATTTTCGGGGTGACAGGTTCCCTTTAATAACTATGTTACTATATAATATGATGATTTCAATATGTTAAGAGGATAAAAACTTTGATGGGAGGGCTTCTTTAATAAATCCTTTCACTGGCCTTATTTATAGAAAATCCCAATAAAATGATTGTTATGGTTCACCTGTTAAGGTGGATTTGTAAGCTGTAACTCATAGTGAAAAGCACGTGACAGGAGGTTTGATGCAACAAAATTATATAAGCCAAACAGAACAAGGAGGATCAGTAGAGCTGGATATATGGGACAGAATGTAGAATAGCTGACCTGGATATGTCACAGTAATAATCTTTTGTTTTTTCTTTTTTATATAGCGCTAACATATTCCGCAGGACTTTACAGTTTGCACACTTTATCATCACTGTCCCCGATGGGGCTCACAATCTAAATTCCCTATCAGTATGTCTTTGGAATGTGGGAGGAAACCGGAGTACCCGGAGGAAACCCACACAAACACGGGGAGAACATACAAACTCCTTGCAGATGTCCAAGGTGGGATTAGAACCCAGGACCCCAGCGCTGCAAGGCTGCAGTGCTATCCACTGAGCCACCGTGCTGCCCAGTAAGTATCAGTAGAGCAGGATATGCTGCCAGGCACCATGGAATAACAAAGCTGAGTGTGAGGAAAGGACACTGGAGCAGATGGAAAGAGTATGTAGTCAGTCAACTTTGTACAGCAGAGCCAAATGTTTGGATATCACATTGGAAAAGTCAAGCCATTTAGACAGACTTCTTGATATAACAGAACTGAATTGGCAGACATGCACCTTGGTATAGCAGAACTGAATGTGCCAACAGCATCTTGGGATGGCAAAGGTGGTTTCTCAGGGGGTACACTTTGAAAGCATTGCAGAGCAGCCCAGGGATAGCAGATTTGGGTTTCTCGTTTGGCTAGACTGAGTACGGCACGTAGTAGCAGTGTGCGATTCATACCTAGTCAGAGTGCATCTGCCTGAGCGAGCTTTACAAAGTCTAGGATCATGATATGAGGTGCACACCAATTTACAAGGGCAACCAGATGTGCAAGAGAGCAGAGAGAGACGGCCGCCAGGGAATATGTGCACACCGTCGCTGGGGCCAAGACAGGTGAGCAACAATGACTCTTGTGTCCCTAAAACTTTCCCTAATTTCTATTTCATATGAAATTATTTTTAGGCAGCAGCTTTGGCTGTAACACAGGCCGAGCCAAAAACTGCTATTTTATGGAACTACATCACAGCATAATGCAGGTGAATGGAATCACACCAACCCCTAGGATACCTAGACTGAAACAAGCAAGTCCCAAAAATTTCAACTAGTTGTGACGTCTTACAACTCGCTTGTTACAATCACACTTCCCTCGGGGTCACAAACAAGCCTTTTTGCCTGCATTATGCTGTGATGTAGCATCTGCTCTAATCTTTGGCTTTTTAGACTGTCAAATTTCCTGTCTATACTCAGCCTTCTAAAAAAACTCAACACCAAATCTCTAAAACAACAAAAAACAAAGTAATATACTGTACATCCGTTATTTTGAAGCAAAATTAATAAAATAATTAAATTGTAGATGTATTGTAATTTGGTTGCCTATTCCAACCTTAAAACTGAATTGTATTTTCAACAAACTTGCATAAATCAATAGCACAGGCGAATATAAGAAACTTTCCAATAAATATTATCAGAGAAATCTGCTTCCTTCCCCACTTATCAGACACTTCTTCTTCTGCCCCTTGACTCCTGAACTTGTCATAGACTAGATTATAAGCTCTGAACTTGTCATAGACTAGATTATAAGGTATATAATGGCCAGAAATAATGTTATTCTTCATTTATGCACATAGGATAATTTATTCTGAAAAGTTATTTGAAAGTATGGTTACCCTTTAACCCTACAGACAAGCGTCACCTTTGGAATTGTTTCCCATTTTTCTTTTTAAATCTGTTCAAACTGTGTCAAGTCGTATGGTTGACTTTTAGAGCCGATGCTCACGACAGAATGCATGGAGGCCATAAGACTCTCTAGTGTTTATGACTGGCCATCAATATCTGATGGGAGAAGATCTGTTTATGGCACCCCCAACCATCAGCCCCGCCAGCTAGTTGTTTGATTGAAGGTTCTGTGTCCTGTTCATTTGATGGTTCTGTGTGGAAATTTCAAACAGATAGGATTTGATTATGACCCATCTAAGCCCAATTTTGTAAAATAAATAAAAACATAAATAAATAAAACAGCAAAAATACCTAAATGTTCATTGCATAATCAGTTGCTATCGGGTCATAAAAAAGAGGTTAGAATTCACATCTGTAATTCAGTTTATGTTTTGCAGTTCTAGATTTTGGTTCCAAATGTTGCAAGCATAAATTCAATAATCTTTGTACTGAAATAGTGCCAGACGGCCACTTAACATATCTGCAAAAGTCTGTGTTCAATCACAACACAATTATCTTCTTGGAAACAAATCACTGTTTCTAAATATCTTATAAACAGTGTAAAAATCATTTCCTAGTGAACTAAAGTTAGGAGTTAGCGATTAATTACGAGGTATTGGCTATTGTATAGATTTCTAAGGGTAGAGGCCCACAATCAGTAACCGCTACGTTCTTGTGTAGCGTCCAACCCGCAGTGGCCAGATGTTACAGCATAATGGATGGGATTTCAAGAAATCTCATGCCCACTATGCATCCAAATACGCCCGCGGCTCACCCGAGAGTCTTTCCAGAACGCAGCATGTCAATTTCGCATGCGGAGATGCAAGAGAAATTTCACCCATAGAATGTATTGAACGCAGTGAATCCGCACGGTTCAGTGATCACATGCTGATTCACCTGCATTCAATAGTAGGCAGCGCTTTGGGAGCAGCGAACATGCACTGCGTCCAAAGCGCTGCCGCTTCCGAATCATGTGCACATACCCTCACTGGTGCCCAGCAGTTTACTAAGGCTCTACCAATCATCAATGTGTGGCAGTGAGAGGACTGTACAGCCCTGATCTCCTTGAGTTGTCGCACATTCTAAAAGGTCTTTAACCATTTTATCCCAAGGCTGTTTTCACCTTCCTGACCAGGCCAAATTTTACAATTCTGACCAGAGTCATTTTATATGGTAATAACTCTGGAATGCTTCAATGGATCACTATTCTGCCACAGATGTACGTGGGTGAGATGTGTCTGAAGGACGTGAACACGGATCTCTGTATAAGCAACAGCAGATAACGTTACTCGCTAACTTGTGCTCCTATTCCTGATGAGCTGCATGTAAGTAGTCTGGAAGGGTGATGCAGTGATAAATTTAACAGGTTTTATTTTCAGTACATTGATGAGATGAGGTGGGATATCAGGAAAAATTAAAATGAGGCAGAAGTTCGAGCTGATATTAGAAGCACGAGGTTAGAGCTAGTATTAGAAGCACAAAGTTAGCGATAACAAGATAATCTTTTCTCCAGTTCTGAAGCATGTGTTGTCCAAGATGGCACTGACCTCAAGAAGGAAGTGAGATAAAGATAGGAAGAGTTGCAGAAAGAAAGGTATTATGGGTAAAACACAGTAATAATACATGCGCAACATAATATAACAACGACCAGTAGATGGCAGCAAAATAACAAATACAAAAGATGATAGAATTAAACCATATAACATTATGCAATGTCCTGTAATGGCTGAAAGTCTTTGCAAAAGATTAGCTAATCGCACAATCCCTCTGATTCTGAGATTGTTTTCTTGTGACATATTGTACTTCATTATAATGGTAAAATTTGTTTGATATGGCTTGTGTTTATTTGTGAAAATATCAGAAATTTGGCAAAAACCAATGGCTCTCATGGCAGCACATTCCACTCATTGATCACCCTCACTGCCTCATAGAGCACAGATTTTGCTAGAACAGCTTGCAGACTTCATATAGAAAGCCTCTAAGTGCTAGAAGAGCAAAATCCCCCTCAAGTGACCCCATTTTGGAAATTATACCCCTTTGGGAATTTATCTACAGGTGTAGTAACAATTTTGATTCCATGGGTGTTTTCCAGAAACAAGCAGTGTTTGGATGTTGCTGAGTGAAAATTGTAAACTGCCGCTGCAGTGCACAGTACGTTGTAGTGCAGAGTACTTTGTGGTGCCCAGCTCACGCTTCTGGAGACACAAACCCATAAATTAGGTGGGCTGTCATGGCTACAAAAATGCTAAACATGTGGATGCTAAATGTGGTTTAGACACATTGTGGGGTTCAAAAGGGAGCGGGGCATTTGGATTTGGGAGTGCAGAATTTTCTTTTAGGAGCTATTTCACTTTTACAGAGCCTTTGTACTACCAGTAATGTGGAAGTCCCCTATATTTCCATTGACAGATCACAGATCTGAGTGGGGAATTAGTGGTTTGAGTTGAAGCTTTTGTTGGGAACATTTTAGATAACATTTGGGATCATATTTATCCTGTGCTCTACGCTGAGCAATGACATCGGGGTTTCCATCTAAATTTCCAAGTGACATGATTCAGATGTAATCCCAGAGGGGAAGTTACTCTGGATTATGTCTGGCCTTTGTTCAGCGGTGTCCTTCTTGTCAGAAGTGAACAAAACTGTGGCAGATCGTGCTTTTATGCACACCTAAAAAGACTGACACGGCTGGATAATAGGCCAGAAGGCATCCACAGTGCCTCCATCTGCCTCATTATAGGGAATGTTCCACCTGGGATTCTGTCTGAATCATGTATTGCAGAGATTTACACAGAAACCCTGATGTAAGCGCTCAGCGTAGAGCGAAGGATCAAGGTGATCCAAGCCATACTGCGATCTTTGGGAGGCAGAATGAAAAATATCAACAGCAGGTGAACAATTGGTCTATTTATGTTTTCCTCCTGGTGCATAAGTGATTAGATGACTTTATTCTTCGGGTTGGGGAAAATACAGTCATATCAGATTTATATCGGTTTTTATGTCTAGCTGCTGTCAAACAGTAAAAAATGCTTTAATAACAAAACTAGCTTTTACATCGCATTATTTAGATAGCTATAATTTTTCCATATTTTGGCTGACAAAGTTATGTGAGGGCTTGTTTTTTGAGTGACGAGTTGATATATTAAATTGGTACCATTTTCGGGCACATGACTTTTTTGATCACTTTCTATTCCGATTTTTGGGAGGCAGAATGAACAAAAACCAGCAATTCAGGAATTGTTTTGGAGGGTTGCTATTTTATACCGTTCCGTGTGTGGTAAAATTGATAAGGCAGCTTTATTCTTCGGGTCAGTACGATTACAGAGATATCACATTTATCTTTCATTATGTTTTGGCGCTTTTACGCAATAAAAACTATTTTATAGAAAAAATCATTAATTTTGCATCACTTTATGCTGAAAGTTATAGCTTTTTTATTTTTCCACTGTTGAAGCTGTATGAAGGCTTGTTTTTGTGTGACAAGATGATGTATTCATAGTTATCATTTTTATTTACATTCGTCTTTCTGATCACTTTTTATCCCACTTTTTGTTCGGTGGTATCATAATAAAGCATAGTTTTTGCCTCGTTTTTTATTTATTTTTTTAACGGTGTTCACTGAAGGGGTTAACTAGTGGAGTAGCTTTTAGGGCTGGTTGTTCCGGACTTGGCGATACCAAATATGTGTACTTTTTTTGCTTATTTTTGTTTTTACATAAATAAATGTATTTATTGGAATAATATTTTTCCTTGTTTTAGTTTTTTATTTTGTGATTTATTTACAAGATTTTTCCAATATTTATTAAGATTTTAATATATATCTGAGCATGAGCTGACAGGCCATGGTCCTTGGGTGACCCTGCAACAATCTTTCGGCCTGAAGTCACCTCCCTATGGGAGGTGGAGCCGCATATTCATGACTGTAATCAGCGGCACCACGTGACCGCTCATACAGGAGAAGGTGCGGTGCGGAGAGGACGCTGCGAGGGAGCCGGGTGAGTATTTTATTAACAGCGGGCGGGCACACAAGGGGTGGGAGGGGGGTGGGGACAGGGATCTTTATTTTAAACACGAAAAAAAAAAAAAAAAAGGATTTTTCATATCTTCTCTCCAGCAAACGCTGCTGGAGAGAAGATATGAATGGCAGCTTCAGCACCACGTTGTGGGGACAGCGCTTACTGTAGCGCTGTCTCCTGCACGGCACACGGACGGCACACGGACAGCGTCCGTGTGCGGTACGTGTTTTACACGGACCCATTGACTTTAATGGGTCCGTGTAATCCATGCGCTCCCACGAACACTGACATGTCTCCGTGTTTTGCACACGGACACACGGTCCGTGAAAACACGCTGACATGTGCAGAGACACATTGATTTCAATGTGTCTACGTGAGTCAGTGTCTACGGTACGTGAGGAAACTGTCACCTCACGTACCGGAGCCACTGACGTGTGAAACCGGCCTTACAGTGTATGCATGTGTAGCTCTTTCAAAAACAAATCCAGCAATACCTTAAGCTAGAATAGTTTGTTCCTTCATTACTGAGAAATCAGCGCTTGACTGGATATGCAAATGATGCTGAAGATCTGAAGCCTCTGTCACTCCAGCTCTCTTACCCTCCCAGGGCCACCTCCTCCTGCTTTAACTGACAACTCCTTTGCTGTCTGATGTCAGGCAAATAAGCTGTCAGTCAAGCAGAAGGAGGCAGCGCTGGCCGGGGAATAAAGTCCGAATGACAGAGGCTTGTGAAGAGCATTCCAGCCTCAGTTATCTATCTATTCAAATGTTTATTTCTCAGTAACGGAGGGTTGGACTATTTACGTAAAGGTATTTCTGGATTTGTCTTTGAAGGAACTACATGTACATGTACTGTAGATAGTTTGGGGCTGTAAAAACTTTCTGACAGATTCCCTTTAAGTGGATCAGAACAGCTTTTCCACATTTCCCTTTTCAGCATGGCTCCATCAATAATGGAGAACAATTTAAAAGCCATTTTGTAGTAGATTTGAGGATTTGATGATATTATATGATATGATATGTGGACACCCAAGTATAAAAAATTAACAAATAATATCGGTGTCCAAAATAAAATAGGCCCCATTCCACTATGACCACTTTCAGTAGTAATACATTTCAAAAACCTGACCTGCACATCCAAACATAGACTAAGTGTGAACAGGTGCTGAACGTAGAGTCGCCAACTCGTATATAGTTAAATAAATAAGGCAGCACACTGCAGCGCTAGAACATGCAAACTTGAAATACGAAATTTGAACTGCATTACTGCACTAGAAATATGAAAAATGAGAGCGTTTAGCGCATAAAAATGGCCAATTTTATGTGTACCTGGTAGCCCCTTTACGGCATCTCTCTTATACCAGGTCCTAAACTTGCCTTACATCGCTAAGGATAAACGTCTCCATCTGAATGGGTACATGTGAAACCTCTTCCTAGACTAAAATTCTCTCTCTCTGTAGAGGGGTATTGGACCTGCTGTAATTAAAACACCTGTGGCTAGGAGGCGGAGTGCACGATCAGAAGGCTAAAGAATACATTTCAAAAACCTGACCGGGACATCCAAACATAGACTAAGTGTGAACAGGTGCTGAACATAGAGTCGCCAACTCGTATATAGTTAAATAAATAAGGCAGCACACTGCAGCGCTAGAACATGCAAACTTGAAATACGAAATTTGAACTGCATTACTGCACTAGAAATATGAAAAATGAGAGCGTTTAGCGCATAAAAATGGCCAATTTTATGTGTACCTGGTAGCCCCTTTACGGCATCTCTCTTATACCAGGTCATAAACTTGCCTTACCTCGCTGAGAATAAACGTCTCCATCTGAATGGGTACATGTGAAACCTCTTCCTAGACTAAAATTCTCTCTCTCTGTGGAGGGGTATTGGACCTGCTGTAATTAAAACACCTGTGGCTAGGAGGCGGAGTGCACGATCAGAAGGCTAAAGAATACATTTCAAAAACCTGACCGGGACATCCAAACATAGACTAAGTGTGAACAGGTGCTGAACATAGAGTCGCCAACTCGTATATAGTTAAATAAATAAGGCAGCACACTGCAGCGCTAGAACATGCAAACTTGAAATACGAAATTTGAACTGCATTACTGCACTAGAAATATGAAAAATGAGAGCGTTTAGCGCATAAAAATGGCCAATTTTATGTGTACCTGGTAGCCCCTTTACGGCATCTCTCTTATACCAGGTCATAAACTTGCCTTACCTCGCTGAGAATAAACGTCTCCATCTGAATGGGTACATGTGAAACCTCTTCCTAGACTAAAATTCTCTCTCTCTGTGGAGGGGTATTGGACCTGCTGTAATTAAAACACCTGTGGCTAGGAGGCGGAGTGCACGATCGGCCAGCGGTGCTGACAGTCAGTGCAGAGAAGCTGACGGCGGGGGACGTGACAGACATCGGAATGTGAGTATGTACTGTTTTTTTTTTTTAACTTTTACAATGGTAACCAGGGTAAATATCGGGTTACTAAGCGCGGCCCTGCGCTTAGTAACCCGATATTTACCCTGGTTACAAGTGAACACATCACTGGATCGGCGTCACACACGCCGATCCAGCGATGACAGCGGGTGATCAGCGACCAAAAAAAGGTCCTGATCATTCCCCACGACCAACGATCTCCCAGCAGGGGCCTGATCGTTGGTCGCTGTCACACATAAGGAGATCGTTACCGAGATCGTTGCTATGTCACAAAAGGCATGACGTTGCAATGATATCGTTAATGATATGGTTATCGGTGAAGGTACCTTAAGCGACGCTGCAGTGATATAGACAACGAGCCGATCACTGCAGCGTCACTGTTTAGGTCGCTAGGAGACGTCAAACACGGCAACAGCAGAACGATGCAGGAGCGATCCAGTGACGTACTTATCGTTCTCACTGGTTGTTAGCTCCATGAAAAAACATTGCAGGCATCGTTGCTTTTGCTGTCAAACATGACGAATCACGCCGACCTGACGATCAAATAAAGTTCCGGACTTCTAGCTACGACCAGCGATGTCACAGCAGGATCCTGATAGCTGCTGCGTGTCAAACTCAACGATATCGCTATCCAGGACGCTGCAACGTCACGGATCGCTGTAGTTCTCGTTCTAAAGTTGTTCAGTATGAAGATACCTTAAGGCTTTGTTCACATACATCACTTTCGCAGCATTTTTAAGTGTTTTTTTAAGATTACAGAAATCTCATGCACACGTTTGTATTTGTATTTGTTTCTTGACTGAAGTTGAGAACTGCAGCGTGTTTTAAATCTGCAGCATGTCAATTATTTGAGGGTTTTTTTTAGGATTTGTCACCTATAGAACACAATGAGAAAGTGCCAAAAAATGTTTTAGTGAATAAAACTAACTTAACCCCTTACTGCCATTGGACGGTCCGATGGCAGTATCACCCTCTTTGATGTGGCTCCGGTGGTGAGCCCGCATCAAAGCCAGGACATCAGCAGTCTGAGCATCTTTCCTATGTAGCTGAGCCGATCAAGTTGTGGCAGCTTCTAGCCTCCCATGGAGGCTATTAAAGCATACCAAAAGTAAAAAAAAAAAATGTTTTTAAAAATATGAAAAAAATTAAAAATATATAAAAGTTGAAATCACCCCCTTTTGCCTCATTCAAATTAAAACAATAAAAAAAAAATCAAACCTACACATATTTGGAATCGCCATATTCAGAATCGCCAGATCTATAAAAAAAAAAGGATTAGCCTGATTTCTAGACGGCATAGCGATAAACAAAGTCAAAATGCCAGAATTACGTTTTTTTTGTCGCCGCAACATAGCATTAAAATGCAATAACGAGAGATCAAAAGAACATACCTGCACCAAAATGCTATCATTAAAAATGCCAGCTCGGCACGCAAAAAATAAGCCTGCACCCAACACCAGATCACAAAAAATGGAGGCGGCTACAGGTATCAGAAAGTTGCATTTATTTATTTTTTTAGCAAAGTTTGGAATTTTATTTTCACCACTTATATAAACAAAACCTAATATGTTTGGTGTCTGTGAACTCGTAATGACCTGGAGAATCATAATGGCAGGTCAATTTTAGCATTTAGTGAACCTAGCAAAAAAGCCAAGCAAAAAACAAGTGTGAGGTTGCACTTTTTTGCAATTTCACTACACTTTGAAGTTTTTTCCCGTTTTATAGTACATGACATGGTAAGACCAATGATGTCCTTCAAAAGTACAATTCGTCTCACAAAAAATAAGCCCTCACATGGCTATATTGACATAGGCCGGTGTCACACTGGCGTATTGCATCCGATGTGAGAGCATCGGATGCGATATGCTAATGACACTCGGCTTCTGCTCACAGCAGAGCAGGAGCCGAGTGTCATGCGTCTGTGCTCCGATTCTCTCGCACAGGGAGGAGGAGGCGGAGAAATGAATTTCTCCATCTCCTCCATTGCTGGGGTCCGCTTATAACGCACATCACTAGGATGATATCCAAGTGATGTGCGCTGTCTCACTCGCACCCATAGGCTTATATGGTGCGAGTGAGCCGAGAGTTTTCCTCGGTCCGAGACAATCGCAGCATGTCGCGATTGTCTCGGACCGAGGAAAACGGCCGACAAAAAGTCGGCTGGTGGGAGCTGCCCCATAGCTTAACATTGGTCCGAGTGCAATGCGATTTTTTATCGCATTGCACTCGGCCGTTTAAAACGCCAGTGTGACGCCGGCCTTAAAATAAAAAGTTATGGCTCTGGGAAGGAGGGGAGTGAAAAACGAAAACACAATACCAAAAAAATCTCCGGGGCTAGAGTTGTTAAACATATACTGCAGACAAATCACACATGTAATCCACATAAAAAAAACACTGCAAAAATGCAGCAAAACCTGTGTTTTGAATGCACTGTTTTTACTGCCAAGAGTGCAGGTTTTGGCTGCAGAAAAAAAAGCTGCAAAAATGCTACTTGTGAAGGAAGCACTGGCAGGTGCAGCAGACTCCGATGCAAGTACAGAACCTAAGCACTAAGGCTACTTTCACACTTGCGTTGGTACAGGTCCGTCGCTAAGCGTCAGGCGCGACGTACTGACGCACGTTGTGAAAATTATGCACGACGTGGGCAGCGGATGCAGTTCTTCGACGCATCCGCTGCCGATTCTAAAGTCCGGGGAAGAGGGGGCAGAGTTCCGGCTGCGCATACGCGGTAGAAAATGGCGGATGCGATGTACAAAAAACATTAGATTGAACTTTTTTCGTGCCAACGGTTTGCCAAAACACGACGGATCCAGTGCACGACGGACGCGACCTATGGCCATACATCGCGATCCGTCGGCAATACAAGTCTATGGGAAAAAACACATCCTGCGGGCACATTTGCAGGATCCGTTTTTTTCCAAAAACGACGATTGCGACATATGTCACATGATGCAAGTGTGAAAGAAGCCTTAGGCTTCTTTCACACTTGCGTTGGTACGGGTCCGTCGCTAAGCGTCAGCGCGACGTACCGACACATGTTGTGAAAATTTGGCATGACGTGGGCAGCGGATGCAGTTTTTCAACGCATCCGCTGCCCAATCGAAAGTCCGGGGAGGAGGGGGCAGAGTTCCGGCCGCGCATGCGCGATAGGAAATGGCGGATCCGACGTACGAAAAAAACGTTACATTGAACGTTTTTTCATGCCGACGGTCCGCCAAAACACGACGCATCCAGTGCACGACGGACACAACGGATGGCCATCCGTCACAATCCGTCACTAATCCAAGTCTATGGGAAAATGTAGGATCCTGCATTCTCAAAAAACGACGGATTCTGACGGAAGCTGAAAAACGCAAGTGTGAAAGTAGCCTTAGGCTACTTTCCCACATCAGGTTTTTTGTTTCAGGCACAATCCGGCAAGTTTTGAAAAAAACGGATCCCTTTTTTTTACGCCAGATCCGTTTTTTCTCATAGAGTTGTATTAGCGCCGGATTGTGCCTGATGGCCACACGTTTCATCCGTTTTTTTCCGGATCCGTCCAAATAGTCGTTTCTGGCGGATGGAGAAAACTTCCAGAGGAACGTTTTTTTGTGAGGCAAAAAAAGCGCACAGTGACAGAACCGGCCAAAAACGCATTAAACAGAGATGTGAAACAATGATTCCGGCGTCCGGATTCGGTTTACAAAGCATTTTCCATTGAAATCATGCAGAATTTCCGTTCTGGGGTCTCTCTCTCTCTCTCTCTCTCTCATTTTCCAGGAAGTCACTGCTATAAACTCCATGTTAAAAATTACAACCGAATCAGGCAGAAAAACGGATCCGTTGCATCAGTTTTTACACTATTTGCAACAGATCCGTTTTTTCCGAACATTAGCCGGATTCTGCCTGAAACAAAAAACCTGATGTGTGAAAGTAACTTAACAAGCACATTATGAACAAACTCACAACATTGCACAGGCACCTGCATGTTGGATTGTTCGCCTTTTTGACGTGGCACTGGCCACAAATGCACTGTCAACCACACAAAAATATTACCACACAGTGCTCCATACTGTATAATGGCCACACATAGTGCTCCATACTGTATAATGGCCACACATGGTGCTCCACACATATAATGGCCACACATGGTGTTCCACACTGTATAATGGCCACACATGGTGCTCCACACTGTATAATGGCCACAGATAGTTACTCCTACACACGCGGCTCTGCTCCGTACACCTCGCACACACCTGGCTCTGCTACATCCACAATATAAACCCCTCCTGACTCCACACATAAGCTTACCCTCATCCAGCAGTGAGCACCATGACAGCACAGCAGAATCCTGCATGCATACACAAGGTCCCAATCATGTGACTCCTGACTCCTCCCCTTCTTTGACCTCATTACAGGTCCTGTGTGCACAGAGCAGCATCAGCAATAAATGTGGTGTGTGGCTCTCTGCAGGTGGAGGAATCTGTGGATCTGCAGTGCGGGACAAGTACATTCCCGCCCATGACTGTGGGGCGGACTCAAAATCGGGACTGCCCTGTGGAATACGGGATGGTTGGGAGGTGTGAGTAAAAGTTAGTTAGTAGTGTTGAGCGATACCGTCCGATACTTGAAAGTATCGGTATCGGATAGTATCGGCCGATACCCGAAAAATATCTGATATCGCCGATACCGATATCCGATACCAATACAAGTCAATGGGACATCAAGTATCGGAATGTATCCTCATGGATCCCAGGGTCTGAAGGAGAGGAAACTCTCCTTCAGGCCCTGGGATCCATATTAAAGTGTAAAATAAAGAATTAAAATAAAAAATATTGTTATATTCACCTCTCCGGCGGCCCCTGGACATCAGCGGGAGGATCCGGCGTCCGGCACGGCTTCTTTCTTCAAAATGCGCGCCTTTAGGACCTGTGGAATGACGTCCCGGCTTCTGATTGGTCGCGTGCCGCCCATGTGACCGCCACGCGACCAATCAGAAGCCGCGACGTCATTCCTCAGGTCCTAAAAGGCGCTCATTCTAGGACTTTAGCTGAGGAATGACGTCGCGGCTTCTGATTGGTCGCGTGGCGGTCACATGGGCGGCACGCGACCAATCAGAAGCCGGGACGTCATACCACAGGTCCTAAAGGCGCGCATTTTGAAGAAAGAAGCCGTGCCGGACGCCGGATCCTCCCGCTGATGTCCAGGGGCCGCCGGAGAGGTGAATATAACAATATTTTTTATTTTAATTCTTTATTTTACACTTCCGATACCGATACCCGATATCACAAAAATATCGGATCTCGGTATCGGAATTCCGATACCGCAAGTATCGGCCGATACCCGATACTTGCGGTATCGGAATGCTCAACACTATTAGTTAGTGGTCATAACCATGGATACCTAATCTACTGCAATGCCCTGCACATGGGGTAAGCAACATAGCAAATCAGAATAACTATACTACATTTCATATTGGAAGGGTTTGCTAATATTATTATTATTATTATTATTATTATACCTATTACAAATAATGATAGGATCTTGGAGATGGAATTACCTCTTTAATACTATAAAATCATGGACAGATGAAGTCAAAGCTCTCATACCAGGCTTTACCATAGTAGTGTTCTGACATGTCTACATGATGACAGAAGATTTTAGGCCTCAGTCACATGGTGGAGCTGTGTGTACTTAACCTGCATAATGGCTGATAGTCCACAGCATTCAGAATTAGGCAATCCATGTGTAGGCAATAAAACATGCCAACATTTTTTTTCTTCATGGAATTTAAATTAATTAAAAAAAAAAAAAAACTTGTTTGCAAGAAATTGTAGGCCCCTAGTGGTAAAGTACGGGCCCATAGCCTTCTACAGATCTGTAAAGACTGGATCCCTAGGATGGTCATGTGTATGAGGACACAGAATGATATTTTCCACTTCTATTCTCTTTTTATGTAAAATAGCACTAAAGGTATTATAACAAAGAACACAGTTTGTCTTTGTTAATTGCTGCAATTAACCACCGATCTGTGATTTTCTTTACAATATTCATATTCAGCAACGCTTCTAAGCAGTATAGCATGTGGGTTTTTTCTGCTGGCATCCCCTGCGTAAAGATAAAGTATTTATTCATTGTCGATGAACAGATTCCAAGTATTCAATGCAGCTCAAGTCTGTTACTTCAATACATTTTCCAGTACTCGGCCAAGAGGAATTATACTTTTCTCTATTCATTTCTTTTACAGATGGAAAATTTAATTTGCAAATTAACTTCTTTCAAAAACGGTATTTAAAAAAAAAAAAAGTAGAACAAAGATTTTATTGGTTCAGTCTGTGTCGGAAATTTAATCACACAGTCTATAAAAAAGCAATTTTCTCTTAGAAAAATAGAAAAATATGTAGCAATTCGCATGGATGATTTATGCTGCCAGATATTTTGAAAATGAATATAAATTTCTTTAAAAAAAAAGAGGTCTTTATTAAGCTTTTGATTCTATTGATTTATCTTTTCTATCCACAGTGTAATCTGAACACACTTTCCTTACCAGCAAATTAAACGGTAGCAGAAGTCCTTCCACAGTAGTATGTAGTGGTTTTCAACAGATGGTAGTGATATTCCCTATTAATAACTAGAACAACACATTTCAAATACGCTACTCTTGGCAACGGTACACCAGGGGTCTACTGGATAGCACTTGGACTCTTTGAAATCTCTTGTTTCCCATGACTCTACTGGTTGTCACACTAAGGCCAGGGTCACGTGTCTGCAGATTCTCTCATCCGAGAGAGTCGGATCGACACTCCGATTAGTTTTTGATCTGTGTGTCAAACTAGTGTGATCTAGTTCTCTTGGATTTGAGAATCAGAGCACACAGTGAGGAGAACATATGGACAGATTTTTTCCATCTTCTTCTTTCTGTGAGCCCGCATAAATTGGACATCACTCAGCTGTCAGAGCAAAAGAGGGGAGAAGCCAGCGCAGCCTAAGGTTAAGACGCAATACATAAAGTGCAAATGCACATATTAATTTCTAACTGTATTATCAAAATGAGACATTTAGCAAACAATTGATCAATTCTTTGAGCCACCCCGCCTCTTCACGGCATTCTCATATTGGGGCAGTCCTACACTACGTTTTTTATATTCGCTGTGCCATAAAGGCCTCCTAAATGAACTAAATGCAAGACCACATTAAAAACATGCTGTACCTGGAGCATTACTGAGTCACCCCCATGGTGCCAGAGTAGGCAAGCGAGGATAAAGGTTGACCAGGTCCAGACAGACATTTCAGATCCAACCTCCACACTGCCCATCCAGAACCACTGATAAAGAGTGAGACAGGCTGAGGCACAGGTGCATAATTAAACAAAGCCTGAGGCAGGGCAGGGCTGCTGTGTGTGTGTACAGCAGCCTATCAATCACAGAAACACAGAAAGAATGGCGCACATAACCAGGCGCGGCGCACGGCAACAGTGGTGGTCAAAGAGGGGAGAAGCCAGCGCAGCCTAAGGTTAAGACACAATACATAAAGTGCAAATGCACATATTAATTTCTAACTGTATTTTCAAAATGAGACATTTAGCAAACAATTGATCAATTCTTTGAGCCACCCCGCCTCTTCACGGCATTCTCATATTGGGGCAGTCCTACACTACGTTTTTTATATTCGCATTTAATGTGGTCTTGTTTTTAGTTCATTTAGGAGGCCTTTATGGCACAGCGAATATAAAAAACGTAGTGTAGGACTGCCCCAATATGAGAATGCCGTGAAGAGGCGGGGTGGCTCTTGCGTCTTAACCTTAGGCTGCGCTGGCTTGTCCCCTCTTTTGCCCATCATTCAGCTGTCATCCGAGTGCAGTCCGATGATTTCCACACACCCATATACTTGAATGATCGAGTCTTGTCCAATTTATGAGTCAAATCACAGCATGCTATGATTTTTTTCTCATACCAAATCATTATGAGAAAAAAACACGTTGATCAGCAACGCCCCATTACATATCAGTTGTCCGAGTGCTAACTGATAAAAATAAAAAATCGGATAGCACACACCCTATTAATAGAGTAGTGTGAGCGAGCCCTCACTTATAGATGCGGCAACCAATATACCGTCTCTGATGCTTTTGGATGTCTGGAGGATGATCTAGATGGACGCCACCGGTCCTGCACTAACTCCTTGACTGACAATCACTCAGCTGCTTTTATCTCCTCTCAGAAACTGATACCAAGCTCTTCTCAGCCCTGACTACCATACTGAACACTGCCAACACAAGGGATCGTGCTTTCTGTCCTCCATGAAAGTATTCCCCCTCTGTTGCTCCCACTTTTGTAGATTACAAGAGGACATACTGCTGGTGGTATTTTATGGAAAATGGTGTCCTATCTATGATTCTAGAGCATGACCATAGGGGAGGTGAAGGGCCCAGTCACATCAGGGCTCTAGTGCTTTAGGAGTAGAGTTGAGCGAATATGTTCGGAAACAAATGCCGAATCCGAATTTGCCATATTTGTGCCATTTTTGTAACCTATCCGTGCCGCATTTATGTTTGACGATCGGTTCCGAACATATTTGCTCAACTCTAGTCCCATTTACTCCAATTACGTTCAGCTATGTTCGGCGAATACTGCAAAAAAAAAACTATTCATCGGCAATCGTAATCCCGAACCGAATTTTGAAAAATTCGCTCAACTCTATTTAGGAGGCCCAAAGTCTTTTTGCCTTATTGGAAGACATTACACAGGCTATATTATACAGAATGCCTAAAAATAACAAAAAAAAAGAATCTATATGCATCCTTATGAAATCAGAGGCTTACAGATGTCCAGTAATGACTTCAGGTACTGCTATAGAATAGGTACAAAATGGAATGATAACATGACCGGGTGCATGTGCGTTTTTCATTTTTCATTGTAATTGAATTGGTTTCTATTGTCAACTTTTTTTTTCTCCCATGATTATGTCCACCGCTATTTATAATGCACCACTTAGGCAGGAAAATTGCTTTCTGTTAAAAGTTAAAACATTCTTTCAATCTGTTAAATTTTGTCTAGGTTCCGTTGGAGAAGACGTTTGCTGATTATATCTTCTGCCAATGATGAGGAATGGGCCTATCAACAGCAGCTTTATGCACTGACTGGACAAGCTTGCAATATGGGTATGTATAATATCAAAAAAATGTATTTCTACTAGCAAAGGCTGGTGCTAAACAAATGCTGCTCTCTATGTATATTTCTTTCCTGTCCATCAAAATATCAAGCAATATATTATACTAGATTGTGGCCCGATTCTAACGCATCGGGTATTGTAGAATATGCATGTCCCCGTAGTATATGGACAATGATGATTTCAGAATTCGCGGCAGACTGTGCCCGTCGCTGATTGGTCGAGGCAACCTTTATGACATCATCGTCGCCATGGCAACCATTATGACATCATCGTCGCTGTGCCCGTTGCTGATTGGTCGAGGCCTGGCGGCCTCGACCAATCAGACGCGGGAAGTCTACGTCCTTTATGACATCATCGTCGCTGTGCCCGTCGCTGATTGGTCGAGGCCTGGCGGCCTCGACCAATCAGAGGCGAGGGATTTCTACGTCAATACTGTGCCCGTCTCTGATTGGTCGAGGCCTGGCGGCCTCGACCAATCAGAGAGGCGGGATTTCCAGGACAGACAGACAGACAGAAAGACAGACAGACAGACAGACAGAAAGACAGACAGACGGAAAAACCCTTAGACAATTATATATATAGATAGATACCTCTGATATAGTTTTGGAGCGGTGACTGAACCAGCGCCGGGGCCGCCCGTGACTGAAACCGGAACCCTGAGGGGGGAATAAAGTTAATTTTCTCCTGACAGTGTTTCCATTAAGGGTGAGCCCTGAGCAGGTTAGTAACGTTATTAACTTGCAAATTAACCCCATATCTGCAGGTTAAGGGCGGTTTTTCTGGTGACAGGTTCCCTTTAATGGTTAGAATAATGTTGGAGATATGGAAGGCTTGATTGCGTGCTAGAAAAACTGATGGAACACAGATGGTAAAAACTCACACATGGAGTATAAATGGATGAAAATCTGATCCAGCCCACTGATAAAAAAAAAATCTATTTTTTCATATATGAGAAAAATCATTGATGTCTGAATGAGAGAGTAGATAGATTTTGTTTTTCTTCGGTTCTACGAAAGGAAGATAACAGTGCATACGTATTATGGTTTATAGACAGATTCTAACTTACAGAAGTTAGCGCTCACAATTCTCCAGGCTGCCGAGTTTCCGGCTTTCCATGATGTCTTACTGTCGCTATAGAGGTACTGTAGCTTTGGTGATTAATTATTACTCTGTGATCGAAATTACTTGAGACAAGTTACACAATTGTGATGCAGAAAAAAATGAAATCACCGAAATGTACAACAGCACATTTTTTGGAATTTGGGTTGTAGTTAAACAGGTGCCATGAAGACAACCCATTTTTTAAATAGAAGGTGGCCTCAACTGAGCACTATGGGTCATGCTTATTTAACAAAATATGGTATAGTCTTCTTTATAGTGTCTATAAACCCTAATGAGGTATCTGCACAGGAATTTACTTTTACATTTTTTTTTGGTGTTCAATAAGCTATCAAATATTTCCAATACCAAACGGTAAAAGTATGAATGCACCCAGGGCTGGACTGGTAGTTCTGGCAAATGCCAGAAGGACCTGTCCGGTCATGGGCCGCCATGTCTGCTATGTTGTTAACAGAATCGGTGTTCTCAGGATACCCATACTGTTAAGAGTTGTGATGGAGCACAAAGTCGCTGACTCAGTCACTTATCCCAGCAGGCCATGGGTATCATTAGTGTATTGGTCTTGTAGAAAATCCTACTTTCCTCCATCCATGGTAATATTAGTGATATATCCCATCTGGTTCATGGGGACGGGGACAATATGGGCCTGTGTGATTTCAAATGCCAGGGCTGAATTTCAGCCCCAGTCCGTATCTGAATGCACCATAGACATACTGTATATAACAGGTTGCAACTTTATAGTAACATAGTTATTAAGGTTGAAGGAAGACTTTAAGTCCATCTAGTTCAACCCATAGCCTAACCTAACATGCCCTAACATGTTGATCCAGAGGAAGGCAAAAAAAACCATGTGGCAAATAGTAAGCTCCACATTGGGGAAAAAAATTCCTTCCCGACTCCACATACGGCAATCAGACTAGTTATGTTAAATATAATAAATTATAAAATGTTGTTCATGTTCAAGGTGGATCTGTGCTTTAAATTTAACGGTAAAGGGGTTGACAGGTCTAAACTGACAAGTCTGCAGTCACTCTAGATTTCCAGCCTCATGCAACATACTTGCATTGGACCGCGTTGGGAATAGTCTAGTTGGGTCATGTAACTGCCTTTCCCAGCACTGATACCCGAGAATCCTCACAGCATGCAGTTTAGACAGAAGAACCCCTTTAATACTGATATTTTACTTTTACTTTATTTATAGCTTCTGTATAATAATCAAACTGAAGAAAGGCCTTTTCCTATTAAAAAATATCACAATATCTGAAATTTATCACAATTCTATCTATTGTTCCTAACATAACAATTTGAGATGTATTCACGATCCATTTTTTGATTCATGGCAGCTCTGGTTCCACTCTGTTTTTAACCCCTTTACCCCCGAGGGTGGTTTGCACGTTAATGACCAGGCCAATTTTTACAATTCTGACCACTGTCCCTTTATGAGATAATAATTCCGGAACGCTTCAACGGATCTTGGCGATTCTGAGAATACTTTGTCGTGACATATTGTACTTCACATTAGTGGTAAAATTTCTTCGCTATAACTTGCATTTATTTGTGTAAAAAATGGAAATTTGGTGAAAATTTTGAAGATTTTGCAATTTTCAAACTTTGAATAACAAAATAATTTGTATAATTAGTTTAATTATAGTAATTAGGTAACATTTCACACATGTCTACTTTACGTCAGCACAATTTTGGAACCAAATTTTTTTTTCGTTAGGAAGTTATAAGGGTTAAAAGTTAAGCAGCGATTTCTCATTTTTACAACAAAATTTACAAAACCTTTTTTTTAGGGACCACCTCACATTCAAAGTCACTTTGAGGGGCCTGTATGGTAGAAAATTCCCAAAAGTGACACCATTCTAAGAACTGCATTCCTCAAGGTGCTCAAAACCACATTCAAGAAGTTTATTAACCCTTCAGGTGTCTCACAGGAGCAGAAGCAACATGGAAGGAAAAATGAACATTTAACTTTTTAGTCACAAAAATGATCTTTTAGCAACAATTTTATTTTCACAAGGGTAAAAAGAGAAAATGAACAGATAAAGTTGTTGTGCAATTTCTCCTGTCATTGCTCGGATCACACCAATCTGCAGCTGCAGACCTTGCTAGGCCTGTCCTAAACACTGGCCTAGGATTGGTGCTATTACAGCACCGATCCAGGAAGGTACCGGCAGGGCACAGCGCGGTAACACTACAGCTGTCCCCTGACATTGGCATGATCATTGATCTCACAAATTTGAGCAGTTTTGGCCGATGACTGGCATTGCCAAGCACTGGCCTAGGATCGAGTACATCGGTATCCTAGCCTGGGACCTCACTGTTTCAGCCGAAGCAATAAGAAAGGCTGCGATTGGCTGTGCAGAATTGAACAGCCAATCACAGCGATTGGAAGGCCGGGTGGGTGGAGACAGGCCCTGGGATGCCAACACCATCTTCCTCCAGGTAAGATAGCGTCAGAATTTTAATGTGATCACCGTGACTTAAGACGCAGTGTCGAATTAAAGGGCATGACATACTATCCCATCCATGGTCATACGGACCTGGGTCACATGGACGGGATAGTACAAATAGGAATAATTTGTAGCCGACAGCACTTCAACGCAGGAATTTACGTTCCAATCCTATGGCCCAATTGGAGAGAAGTCACAGTCCAGTATAAAAAAGGAACATCATCCCATCCAGGTGATGAAAGATTAAAAGAGCTATATTCTGCCATCATCATGGCAGAATAAAGCTCTTTTAATCTTTCATCACCTGGATGGGATGCTGTTCCTTTTTTGTACTGGACATGGACGGGATAGTACGTCGGATGTCAGAAAGGGGTTAATGTTGCTTTTTCCTTTCAGGACCATCGAGGGTTAATGTCAGGTTTTTTTCCCCTGCTGGCAATCTGGTGTAACTGCAGTGCTGTTAGGTCAGCTGATGTGGAGGGGACCACTTCCACCATCCTTTAAATGGTCACCTGATGCATCAGCTGACTGATGGTGACATACTTTCTCTATTGAGACCAGCCTTGCAGGAGCAGCTCTCTGGTATCAGCCACTTCAGGTGTTTTGGAGTCCTGTTGCTGTGCTATCTGCGGTGTGGAGATTGGCAGCATTGTCTGGAAGCTAAGTGTGGTGTTTTCTCCTCGTCCCTTTCTTGTTTGTCACTGTCCCTTGTGTGATACTATCTGCAGTGGTCAGGCTAGCTCTCTTTGCCAGCCAGTGCACTAGCCAGGGCAGTGTGTGGTGACAGTGAGGGATGGGGTTCCTGAACAGGGGGGAAGGACCCGCTTAGGGCATTAGGGGAGTGCAGGGTCAGGCTCAGGTTTGAGCTGCAGGTGACCATTCCTTAATTTCCATATTGATAGGGCCCCCTTTTCCATCCCATTGTGTATTTGCTGCGCCGTCTGCTAATGACCCCCCCATGGGGTCGCTATACGTATCGTGACAGCAACCTTCAGACCAGCCGTCAGTTATCCTGACCTGCGCGTGACAGCTTCATAGTAATACATGCTGTCACATTCAGGTCAGGAGAGCCGTTGGCCAGTCCAAGGATTGCGATGCGATCCTCTCGCATGTAGTATGGCTGTCTGACTGTTCACTTACTGGACTGCTTGGTGTAGTTTGGATAGGATCCCTGTTTTCTCTGTTGTAGATGTAGCAGTGCTTTGAATTCTAAGCTATGTATAACCTCGCCCACACCTTTGGTTGGTAGCTTACTGTGTACAGGGTAAATTGTCAAGAAGCTGGTGGGGGCAGGATTACACATATTACCCTGACTGATTTGCATGTGAGACCTAGTCCTATTGTGATAATCTCCTGCTGATAAAACACTGATTGTATTGAAACTATAGCACACAGCCTAATAAGTGACACATCGCTGGAATCTGGGTTTCTATTACTACATCATGCTGCTCTCAGAATAAATATTAAAAACCTGCTGACAGGTGCTTTTTAAGATTGAATTGCATGTGTATATTTTTCTTTCCCAGAACATCGCTTATGTATGTATAAACCTGGTGTTTGTTTATGTATTAAAAAAAAATTCTAAAGTTTGGGGGAGGATAGGAAATTAGATGGTACATGTGTACACCTATTGAGTTTCATGATTCACTTGGAAAGAATGTACCATAAAAGCATGCCTGCTGTAGATAAAAGCCATTGAGTTTACAAGTAAAGAAAATTATACATAAACTGTGTCTCTCTACAGTTAAAGGGGTATTCTCATTTTTGGAAGTTGTCCCTAATCAATTGGATTTGCAAGGAAAAAAATAAGCAACATGTGCATGAGATTTCAGACATCTGCTGATATTGTAAAATGCTGCTTTTTTCCTGCTGCAAAAGTGTGCTGGAAAAAAAACTGCATCAAAAGCACAACGTGCGAACAAGCCCTTATTGCTCTTGTTCCTGTGCAGTAATTTGCCAGTAAATGTATCAGTGTTTAATTTTCCATGTTGTACTGTGATATCACAGTTTGCAATTGTTATTTGAGGAATATATTTTAACCACCAATGCTTCTGAATCTGCAGCATATTTATGACCCTGTCATAGTGCAGGTCATAATTAGAGATGAGCGAATTTGTTCGACTCCCTCCTTATTCGGCAAGCTATAGCGTTTACTGAATAGCTACATAGGAAACCCGAATACCTGGATCGCTCAGGAAACTTTACTCAAAAGTCAATTCACAGTGGATTGACCAACTTACCTATAAAATATATACATATCACACACCATAGTTTAGAGCAACTACAGTACATGCGTGGCACTCCAGGAGTTTGGGTACCACAGTGGTACTGCCTTCCTCTCGGGGAGGGTAATGCCATGCCTGGAGACAGGAAGGATCCATTTGGCAGGTAATCTTACATGCAACACTTTCTGACTCCAGGCCAGGAGGGAGAGCTCTAAACCTGATTTAAGGGGAACTTCCCGATATACATCCTGGTCTGGAGGAGGAGGTAGACAGTTGGTAGCAGACAGTGGAGGAGCACAGAAGAACCTAAGAGCTAGAGGAGGGCTGCGACTGGGCCCCTCTAAGCAGAGTGCAGAAACCAGGAAGCCGAGGCTGTGTGGCACTGCAAGTCCAACAGCAGAACCGGAGGGCAGGAAGCTAAAAGTGACTTGCCCACCTAATACCTGAGGTACAGCAACAACTAGAGCCCAGAGTCACCGTGTGCAGAGACCCCAAAGGAACGGCTCAAGTTGCCTACCATGCAGGGACTGTCCCAGGACAGAGAGTAACCGAGGACCTTGTCAGAACACTACAGGCAGCAAGGGACTAGTAATTAGCGCAAATTGGAAGGCTCCCAAACTGACCTGGCAAAGGGATTTCCTCTTATCTTCAGGCTGCCTGGACTCCATCAACACCTGTTGCCGGTACCCTGGACTGAGGCTGACTACAACAACAGTAAGGCTATGTGCCCATGTTGCAGAATTGCCTGTGGAATTTTTTGTGTGGATTCTGCATCTCTTGGCAGACAACGCAGGTGCGGATTTGGTGCGTTTTTAATGCGGATTTACTGCGGATTTCTTGCATTTTTTACCCCTGCAGATTTCTATAATGGAATGGGTACAAAAACGCTGCAGATTCACAAAAATGAATTGACATGCTTCTTCTTTTAATCTACAGCGTTTCCACACGGAATTTTCCGAAAAGTGTGCACAGCATTTTTTTTCCATTGATTTCCATTGTACTGTAAATCACTTGCGGATCTGCAGCGTTTCTGCACGGAAAAAAACGCTGCGGATCCGCAGGAAATCCGCAATGTGTGCACATAGCCTAAACCAGGTAAAGACTTAACAACGCTGTATCCTTTACTCATTGACTGGCATACACCATCATCGCCATACACCTTGGGAGCCCTGGGGACCCCGCTTCATCTGTGGGAAGTGTCACCATCTTTGCTGCCATAACATCGCCCCAGAGGACACCTTTAAGCGGCGTCGGTCCCCTCTGACCGAGAACCACAGGTGGTGTCACGAATACAAACTTTATTCCTACAACTCCCTTAAAAGACCTTTCCCCTTTTACTTGGGTGCCCAGGGCCACAGACCCGGTCCCGAGTACCCCAGGCCCTGGCGGGCGACCCACATACACATAAGCAATAAGGCTATGCTCACACATTGCATTTTTGCAGCATTTTTTAACCCCTTTCTGACCTCGGACGGGATAGTACGTCCGAGGTCAGAAGCCCCGCTTTGATGCGGGCTCCGGCGGTGAGCCCGCATCAAAGCCGGGACATGTCAGCTGTTTTGAACAGCTGACATGTGCCCGTAATAGGCGCGGGCAGAATTGCGATCTACCCGTGCCTATTAACTAGTTAAATGCCGCTGTCAAACGCAGACAGCGGCATTTAACTACCGCATCCGGCTGGGCGGCCGGAAATGACGTCATCGCCGACCCCCGTCACATAATCGGAGGTCGGCTATGCTTCAGAATGGTAACCATAGAGGTCCTTGAAACCTCTATGGTTACTGATCGCCAGTAGCTGTGAGCGCCACCCTGTGGTCGGCGCTCACAGCACACCTGCAATTCTGCTACATAGCAGTGAACATCAGATCGCTGCTATGTAGCAGAGCCGATCGTGCTGTGCCTGCTTCTAGCCTCCCATGGAGGCTATTGAAGCATGGCAAAAGTTAAAAAAAAATGAAAAAAAAGTGAAAAAAATAAAAAAAATATAAAAGTTTAAATCACCCCCCTTTCGCCCCAATCAAAATAAATCAATAAAAAAATCAAATCTACACATATTTGGTATCTCCGCGTTCAGAATCGAACAATCTATCAATTACAAAAAAGCATTAACCTGATCGCTAAATGGCGTAGCGAGAAAAAAATTCGAAACGCCAGAATTACGTTTTTTTGGTCGCCGCGACATTGCATTAAAATGCAATAACGGGCGATCAAAAGAACGTATCTGCACCAAAATGCTATCATTACAAACGTCATCTCGGCATGCAAAAAATAAGTCCTCAACCGACCCCAGATCATGGAAAATGGAGACGCTACGAGTATCGGAAAATGGCGCAATTTATTTATTTTATTTTAGCAAAGTTTGGAATTTTTTTTCACCACTTAGGTAAAAAATAACCTAGTCATGTTAGGTGTCTATGAGCGTGCAGGAGACAGCGCTAGAGATAAGCGCTGACCCCTGCATCTGGTGCTGAAGCCGCCATTTATATCTTCTCTCCAGCAGCGTTCGCTGGAAAGAAGATATGAAAAATCCTTTTTTTTTTTTTTGTGTTTAAAATACAGATCCCTGTCCCCACCCCCCTCCCACCCCCTGTGCGCCCGCCCGCTGTTACTAAAATACTCACCTGGCTCCCTCGAAGCGTCCTCTCCGCGCCGCACCTTCTCCTGTATGAGCGGTCACGTGGTGCCGCCCATTACAGTCATGAATATGCGGCTCCACCCCTATGGGAGGTGGAGCCGCATATTCATGACTGTAATCGGCGGCACCACGTGACCGCTCATACAGGAGGAGCTGGCGCTGAGAGGAAGCTGCGAGGGAGCCGGGTGAGTATTTTATTAACAGCGGGCGGGCGCACAGGGGGTGGGAGGGGGTTGGGGACAGGGATCTTTATTTTAAACACGAAAAAAAAAAAAAGGATTTTTCATATCTTCTTTCCAGCGAATGCTGCTGGAGAGAAGATATGAATGGTGGCATCAGCACCACGCTGGGGGGACAGCGCTTACTGTAGCGCTGTCTCCTGCACGGCACACGGACTGCACACGGACAGCGTCCATGTGCGGTACGTGTATTACACGGACCCATTGACTTTAATGGGTCCGTGTAATCCGTGCGCTCCCACGAAGACTGACATGTCTCCATGTTTTGCACACAGACACACGGTCCGTGAAACACGCTGACATGTGCAGAGACACATTGATTTCAATGTGTCTACGTGAGTCAGTGTCTCCGGTACGTGAGGAAACTGTCACCTCACGTACCGGAGCCACTGACGTGTGAAACCGGCCTAACACAGTGCCTCCAAGATAAGCAGCATCTGTTGCTAATACTCCAATTGTAACAACTACCAAGTATTTCAAATACATAAAACACAAGGACTCATCATAGTTCACAATAGGGTTGAGCGAAACGGGTCAGCCATTTTCAGAAGTCGCCGACTTTTGGCAAAGTCGGGTTTCATGAAACCCGACCCGACCCCTGTGTGGGGTCGGCCATGAAGTCGGCGATCTTCTGAATCTGGTATCGGAATTCCGATCCCGAGTTCCGATATGTTTGCAATATCGGAAATCGGTATCGGAATCCATATTTAAGTGTAAAATAAAGAATTAAAATAAAAAATATCGCTATACTCACCCTCTGACGCGCCCTGGTACTAACCGGCAGCCTTTCTTCCTTCGAATCAGCGCTTGCAGGACCTTGCGGTGACGTCGCAGCTTGTGATTGGTCTCGCGACCGCCCATGTGACCGCTCGCGCGACCAATCACAAGCCGCGACGTCACCGCAAGGTCCTGGAAGCGCTGATTCTTAGGAAGGAAGGCTGCCGGAAAGAAGCAGGGCGCGTCCGAGGGTGAGTATATACCTAATAGGAATATACTCACCCTCGGACGCGCCCTGCTTCTTTCCGGCAGCCTTCCTTCCTAAGAATCAGCGCTTGCAGGACCTTGCGGTGACGTCGCGGCTTGTGATTGGTCGCGCGAGCGGTCACATGGGCGGTCGCGCGACCAATCACAAGCCGCGACGTCACCGCAAGGTCCTGCAAGCGCTGATTCGAAAGAAGGAAGGTTCCCGGTTAGTACCAGGGCGCGTCCGAGGGTGAGTATAGCGATATTTTTTATTTTAATTCTTTATTTTACACTTAAATATGGATCGCAGGGCCTGAAGGAGAGTTTCCTCTCCTTCAGACCCTGGGAACTATTGGAAACCCAATGCACTGCATTGGGTTTCGAGTTTCGGCCGACCCCGACCACGACTTTTTTTATAGGATCAGCCGATTTCACTCGACCCGACTTTTGAAAAAGTCGGGTTTCGTGAAACCCGAGCCGATCCTATAAAAGTAAAAGTCGCTCAACCCTAGTTCACAAAAAAGAAGGCGGACATAGAACACCAATATTATGCTCATAGATTTTACCACCCTTTCTTGACACTAGGACCTGTAACCCACCTCTTGTTTGCCAGCAATGCAGTGGGAAGTTCTTCAACGTTTTATGCAGCCAATAGGAATGTACTGTATATAGGACCAACCAATTTGGATCTCCCTCTTTCCATAATATCTACGGAACCTGCTTTGATGTTATGTTCTCTTCTGAGTAATTGCACAATATTGTGCATTAATTCAGTTTCATACACTTTTATATAGTTGTAAAACTAATCCAAAGTCACGTTTAAAACTATTTATTTTACAAGCTGATGACTTTCTTTCACTTGGCTACCTGCCCAACAAACACTAGTCTGAACAGACATGTGTTTTCCAGACACTTAGTATCGCCTGAAAGTTATGGAAAATACAAGTCATTTCTTCTCATACAGGGAGGTCTTGGGAACTAGTGACATTTGCCATCCTGGTTGTCAACATCAAAGGTGCAATGAAAATATGTATTAAATTGTTGTCTTCTAAAATACATATGGATTATTTAATAATTTTTATTTTGGGGATTTAATATTAACTTAAACTAAAACTAAAATATTTTGCATTAAAAAATATAAAACAATCTTTATGTAATATTCTCCATGGCTACAATTTGTGGAATCAGATAAGATTGTAGTAAACCCTTTTTGTCTAAAACACAAGTGGACAATTAATTATGCCAAGAGGCCACATAAAAAATTAGGACCGTTATGGAGGGCCGAATCATCTGAACTTAAAAAAGCACTCCCATCAAAGTTTTTATCCTTTTTAATATATTGCAATCATCATATTATATATGCCTCTGCTCCTCCTTCCCCCCGACAAGGATTGTGACTTACTCACCACCCAGGCAGCCCTGTCACGTCTCCTGCTCCGATTGCCGTGCCCCAGGGTCTGCACATCCCAACCAGGTCTCCTGGCAGTGCGGTTAGGGAGCAAGTGTGCGTGCGCAATTTCTTGTTTCTAAAAGGGACAGCGTGCAAGCTTCCAATGTGTCCCCAGCCGATAGCTGGGAAGCATTTAGTACTTAAGGCAAAGCCACCTGTTTGGAAGTGCCTGAGCAAAAATTGTCTAGTTAGTCTGCAAGCTGCTAGTCTGTTGTTAGCTTCCTGAATCTGTCCCATTTACCTGTACCTCAAACCACACCTGTGGTACCTGAACCTGAAGCCACTCTGATGGTACCTGATCCTTAAGCCGTTCTTGTGGTACCTGCACCTGAAACCGTGCCTGAGGTACCTGCACCTGGAACTGCATTTGCAGTACCTGCACCTGAAACGGCATCAGTGGTACCTGAACCTAAAACTGCTCTGGCGGTCTCTGAACCAGGACCTGTGCTTGAGACCCTCATTATCTAAACCAGTACTAGTGTCGGTCTCTTCTTAACAAGCTATATCATCTTTTCCATCAGAATCTCATCCTGCCTTGGACACTGAGTACCTGTCTGCTGTCCTGAACATTGGGGTCAGCTGCAGTGGTACCTGTCCTGGAGTGGCACCTGGCATCCACCTGTGACTCAAGTCTAACCCCACCATCAGGGGCTCTAGTGAAAACCCTGGTGTTTGCTTAGTTATGCCCATCCAGGTTCTCCCCGGCCCAAGGCGCAGTGGTCCACGATCCACCAGTGTGACAGTTTGTTCAGGCCATTGACCCCACTGGCTCTAATGCCCCTCCGCTCGAAGAGTTGTACCAGGAGATATCCGGGCAGTGCGAGCAGCATGATCAAATTCTGACCAACTTGCAGTCGGTTAGCAGCTGTTCAAATGCAGTGACGCCAGCTGCCTCATCTGTACCAGCGCCAGTTCAAGTTGCATAAACCTCAGCAGCTGCTGGAACTGGTCCTCATTTGTTTGCTCGACCACGTTATGACAAAATGAAATTTTTGATGTGCCAACCAGGAGGAGAAGCGTTTGTATGGCTCAACCCCTTACGGGAGAGAAGGGATACTGTGACCTCAGATCTGTAGGCCTTCCTCTGGGTGTTCCGCAAGGTCTGTGATGGGCCAGGCCGTGTCACCTCTGCTGCATCCTCTCACCTTAGACTGCATTAGGGTAGTCTGACAATGGGTCAATTTAGAATCCAATTCCGCTCCATGTCTTCTGAACATGGTTGGCATAACAAAGCGCTGGTAGCCGCCGTCTGGGAAAAATTAAAGACAAACTGGCTGGCAGAGACATCCCTGCTAACTTTGACGACCTAATTTCCCCGGCTATCCGTATCGACCTCAGGTTCCAAGAATTATCCCAAGAGGTGGCATGAGATAGAAAATCTCTTTGTCTGGATTTCAGAGGCTGTTCATTCCCCAGCCGTCTGCTTCAGCTGTCTCTCCTGAACTCATGCAGTTTGACCATGTCAAGCTAGCCAAGCAACAGCAGGAACACCATAGTGGAAGTCGGGAAACTTCCAAGCCTAGGGTCTGTTGGAGAGGCTACTTCAGGATGAAAGTAATTCCTCTCTACCATTGACTTTATTCGTATCAGTGTTGAGTGGTTCACAGAGATGGCCTATCTAGATTCTGGTGGTGCTGGAAACTTCACATGTAGCAGTACGTGGTGGATCAGTACCAGATTTCTGTCCTATGCCTTCAGAGTCCTTTGATGGTGTCATCTGTCAGTGAAAAGGCCACATTTGAAGTCGTGCATTTTGTTACTAAGAATGTGGAACTTCGGGTAGGAATTCTGCATATGGGGAAGATTGCATTCTATGTACTTCATAACCTGTTACATTCTCTGCTCCTGGACCTGGCATGGCTATGTCTCCACAAACCTCTAGACTGGAGACTGGAGATCCGGTGAAGTGCTTCATTGGGGACTGTCTTGCCACGAGAAGTGTCTTGCCCCTATACGTTCTCTTCGATTACCAGTGACTCCGTCTAGCTTACCACCCACTTACTGGTTGTACACTGACATCTTTGATAAGAAGGAAGCAGAGAAGTTGCCTCCACACAGGCTATACAACTGTCCCATTGACCTGCTCCTAGGATCTTCACCTCCTCGAGGTCGTATCTACCCCGTCATAGGCCGGGGTCAGATGAGCGTATGGCATCCAATGCGAGAGCATCGGATGCAATATGCTAATGAACCTCGGCTCCTGCTCTGCTGCGAGCAGGAGACAAGTGTCATGCGTCTGTGCTCCGAGCCTCTTGCACAGAGAGGATCAGAGCACAGCTGCAGAAGAGGCGGAGAAATTAACTTCTCCATCCTCATTTTCCGGGGTCAGGGTATAACGCACATCACTCGGATGATATCCGAGTGATGTGCGTTGTCTCACTCGCACCCATAGGCTTATATGGGTGCGAGTGAGTAGAGACTCAAAAACGGTGATGGGAGCAGCCCCATAGATGAATACTGGTCCAAGTGCTATGCGATGTTTTATCGCATAGCATTCGTCAGTATTCATCGCTAGTGTGACGCCGACCTTAGGCTGAGACCCAAGCCATGTATGAGTACATCAAGGACAAGGAAAATCTTGCAAGGGGATTCATCCAAAAGTTGCTCTTACCAGCAGGAGCTGTATTTTTTTCTTTATTAAGAAAGATGGAACACTCCAGCCTTGTATAGATTATAAGGGCCTGAACCAGATCACGATCAAGACAAATATCTGTTGCCCTTGATTCCAGAATTATTTGGATCACCTTGGAGGTGCCAAGATCTTCACTGTCTCAGAGGAGTATATAATCTGATCCGCATATGCCATGGGGACGAGTGGAAGACCGCTTTCAACACCCAATACAGTCACTACGAATACCATGTTATG